>NW_016828382.1:985275-1014442 GCF_001698545.2 Rhinopithecus bieti | reverse complement strand
TTTTTTGAGGCGGAGTCTCGCTCTGTCGCCCGCCCGGGCTGGAGTGCAGTGGCCTGATCTCAGCTCACTGCAAGTTCCGCCTCCCGGGTTTACGCCATTCTCCTCCCTCAGCCTCCTGAGTAGCTGGGACTACAGGCGCCCGCCACCTCGCCCGGCTAGTTTTTGTATTTTTAGTAGAGACGGGGTTTCACCGTGTTAGCCAGGATGGTCTCGATCTCCTGACCTCATGATCCGCCCGTCTTGGCCTCCCAAAGTGCTGGGATTACAGGCTTGAGCCACCGCGCCCGGCCTCTACTTGGAATTCTAAGCCTCTTTCTTCAGGAGGCAAAGTTAAAGCGTCGGAGTAACATATACTTTTGAAAACATTCAGAGCCTCTCTAGCAACACCACATTTGTACTCCCTACTATCTTCCCTCCAAACTCTTCCCACACCTTCCCTCAAGAAATCTGAATTGTGATTCTGTAGAAAACCACTGCGTCTGATTTCTGATATATGTGGGCAGCAGGGTGGCCCAAGATCTAAGGCGTTGTTCTAGCAACCAGTCATTCTATTTTTTTTTTTTTCTTTTGGCAACTGAAGACGCTCGTTTAATTATTGAAATATTTTAGGAAGTTTTCAAAAGAATTAGTGAGTGCCATTCGAAAACTGCCTTCTGCTGTTTTGCCCTCTCTAATCCCATCCTAGCCTGGTTTATTTTAGAAGCCAGCCTGATGACCAAGATTATTCTTTAAAACACTGAGACTGTGGCAAGGCAGATGCCTCACAGAAAGTGGACAAGGACTCAGCCGGAGCCAACTGTTTGTGTATTTCCCGTTGGCATGCAGTCTAGCTTTAAAGAGGGTTACTACTGGAGATTTAAATCTGCCAGTACATGTCAAGTATGTCCTATACAATTATTCATGAAACTTGCTTCAACTTGCCAGTACGGCTAGCTGGATGCCTATGCAAATGAACTATTCTACTTCTGAAAATGTCTGCAATTAGTACAGCATGCTGGTCTTCCACTAATTGTTTTCTATTTATTAATAATAGGTGGACTATTCCTTCCTATATTGAACTATGTTAATATTAGTTCAGCAATCCACAAATACAAGGGTTCTGTCATTCAGCTAGAGTCCTATTTTCCGGGTGTTTTCACATTGTAGAGATTCTCTCTGCCCATCTGGCTAGCTATTTTGGAAACAAAAGGTAGATCCAATTCTTACTTAAGTGATTGTTATTACAAGCCTTATGTTCCTATTTATTTAATTCTCTGCTATTACTGTCTGGGTGGTTACGTGTAATTTTTTTTTTTTTTTTTTTTTTTTTTTAGACAGAGTCTCGCTCTGTCACCCAGGCTGGAGTGCAATGGCACCATCTCACCTCACTGCAACCTGTACCTCCCGGGTTCAAACTGTTGTCCGGCCTCAGCCTCCCAAGTACCTGGGACTACAGGTGTGCACCACCACGCCCAGATAATTTTTGTATTTTTAGTAGAGACAAGGTTTTGCCATGTTGGCCAGCCTGGTCTCAAACTCGTGGCCTCAGGTGATCCACTTGCCTTGACCTCCCAAAGTGCTGGGATTACAAGCCTGAGGCATCGTGCCTGGCCTTCTAGGTGTAATTTCCCTGTTTTATTTTTATAGCCAAGAACACTGTTACATATTAAGACCATTTAGCTTAGCCTTCTTAGGGCTAAGTAAAACTAGTTCCCATACCAATTTCATGCCCTGTTTTCTAACTCTCATCATTCTTTGTGCTAGGCTCTGTATCCTTTCTAGTTTCTCCACATTCTTTCAAAAATATGAAACCTCAGACTGGATGTGAGTTTCTAATATGGGCTTGACCAACCCTACATATACTGGGAAAATTACTTCATGGTTTTTGTGTGTCATATTTCAGTTAATACACTGGAGCATCATGTCAGCTTTTTTTAAATAGCAGTTCTACATTGCTGACACATTCACGGTGACTTAAGCTGGGCACCTAGATGGTACTATAAAGCTGGCTTTCAACTATTTTAAGTTAAAGCATTATGAGAGTTGTTACGGTGGCTCTAACTACCATTCCAGGAAAATCTCCTTCAAATAGATCATTGTCCTCATATTTTACATTTTGGTTATTTTTTTTCCTTCTGAAAGTTCGAAGTCCTTAGCAATAAGTTGTCTAGCCCCAATTAATTATATGGTTTCAAAATAAAATTTTACACTTATATCCTGTAATTTTAGACTGCCAAGCAAAACTTCTCGTGGAGGGCTCTCCTTTTAATCCAGTATTCTCAAACACTTTTCCCACTTGTTTTATGGACTCCTCCTTTCTTGTTCTTGGACACCTAAGAACAAGCACTGCAGGCTTTACTTAAGACTTCTCATGACTAAATAAAATTAGTAGGTTGTCATATAATTACTATATCTTAAAATTTCTATTCAAAAATACGATTCTTCATGTGATTTAATCACTTATTTCCTTCCCTCCCACTTCTATTTAAGCATACCTAATATTATATCTTTTTAAAATTTTTTTGAGATGGGGTCTGGCTTTGTTGCCCAGGCTGGAGTGCAGTGGCCCAATCTTGGCTCACTGCGACCTCTGCCTCAGGGACTCAAGGGATTCTCCCACCTCAGCCTCCTGAGTAGCTGGGACTACAGGTGCCCGCCATCATACCCGGCTAATTTTTTTTTTTTTTTTTTTTTAGTTTTCATAGAGATGGGGTTTCACCATGTTTCTCAGGCTAGTCTTGAACTCCTGAGCTCAAGGGATTCTCCTGCCTCAGCCTCCCAAAGTACTGGGATTACAGGTGTGAGCCCCTGCACCCAGCCTAGTATAATTTTTTTTTTTTTTTTTTATGAGACGGAGTCTTGCTCTGTCACCCAGGCTGAAGTGCAGTGGCACAATCTTGACTCACTGCAACCTCCGCCTCCCACGTTCAAGCAATTCTCCTGCCTCAGCCTCCTGAGTAGCTGAGATTACAGGCGCCCTCTACCATGCCTGGCTAATTCTTCTATTTTTAGTAGAGGCAGGGTTTTACTATGTTGGCCAGGCTGGTCTTGAACTCCTGACCTCAAGTGATCCACCTATGTCGGCCTTCCAAAGTGCTGGGATTACAGATGTGAGCCACCACACCCGGATCTAATATATTTAAATAGTACTATTTAATCAGCTGGGTGTGGTGACTCATTCCTGTAATCCCAGAACTTTGGAAGGCCAAGGTGGGTGGATCACGAGGGCAGGAGTTTGAGACCAGTCTGGCCAACATAGTGAAACCCCGTCTCTACTAAAAATACAAAAATTAGCCGGGTGTGGTGGTGTGCACCTGTAATCCCAGCTACTTGGGAGGCTAAGGCAGGAGAATCACGTGAACCCAGGAGGTGGAGGTTGTAGTGACCCAAGATCGTGACATGACAGTGCAAGACTCTGTCTCAAAAAGCAAAACAAAACACTATTTAATCATACCTCATATCACTTTTATTTATTTATTTGGTAAACACAGGGTTGCCCCAGCTCACTATATTGCCCAGGCTGGTCACAAACTCCTGGTCTCAAGTGATCCTCCTACTACAGCCTTCCAAAGCACTGGGATTGCAAGCATGAGCTGCTATGCCCAGCCATACCTCACATCACTATTAAATAATAAGTGTCAAATTTTTATGAAGATACCGTAAATGTATAAGTCCTGATCAATACTTTATTTATGGCAGTATTCTATCTGCATGTAGTATTTGACCTTCTGTTTGGAGTTCATTAGATTACAAATAGAGAGTGTTCATCTAAATTTACAAGGTAAATCCATTTCATTTAGCTAGGCTCATGAGTCATTTTGATTACTGTATTGATTGACAGTATTGTGCCTCTATCCATTTAATTTTTCTTTAGAGAGGCCTATAATCCACTTCATTTCTGAAATAGTCAGGGTTCATTTGCAAAAAATAAAATCTACTCAAGCTAGTTTAAGCAGGAAAGGATTTATTATGGGGTATTAACTGGCTTAAGAACTATTGAAATGCTGAGGAAACAGACTGGAGGTGGAGCTTTAAGGACAACTCACAAAGCTATGCCATAGAACTGGACCACCAAGGTAGCTATTGCCTATTCTCCGGTCAGGAAGCTGCAGGTTCTAGAATTACATTACCACTGCCACCATACCTACTGCCATACCTACTGGCTTCGGAACCACTTCATACTCATTAAAATCCATACCAGCAAAACCCATGCCCTACCACTTGCCATTTTTACCCATGAAGCTAGTGACTAGACAGTGAGGGTGCTCTACTAATGCTGTCACAGAAAGCCCAACACCTCCACAACTGTGCTTGACAGACAAGGTAACAGAAGCAAGATTTGCTCTCACACAAATGCTTCACACTGGCTAAATCCAAATAAATTTCAGGACCCAGCTGCAAGGAGTCTGGGAGACTTTCCAGTTTCTGCAGAATAGGCAGGCACATTGGAAAGTTGATGGAAAGGGTATTGAACATCAGTCTACAAAAATCATCACAACCACAATCAAATATTAGCTTAAATTCATTGGAATTTAAATGAGTATGCCTGCAAGCCTTGTAGTGATAAATAGAAATACTTCTGCTTTTGTCATCTTTTCGTTTTTTAAAAAATAAAATTACTATCTCTTTCAATGGCAAGTTATAAATCAATTTTGTTATTAATTAGGGTTGAAGCCCTTCCTTACAAGTCTTAATGCAAATATACCTCCAATGATATTTTTATATAGGATTAAATATGACAATGGCATGTAATTCTCTGATGAGTATTAATGAATCAATTATGTTCTCATATAATGATATATGAGCATCTGCTACACATATTACATCTAAGTAGACACAGTAGAGATTGAAAAAAAAATAGACATATAGCACATTGCTATTTTCCTCAAGCAACTCACACTAAAATGGGAAACAGAGATACACATGGAAAGATGTGCCTTCCAATTTAAAAAAATCTGGGTTCAAATCTCTGCTACTTTATCTTTCAGATGTGTAACATTGCCATATATATGTGTATATGCCAGATATACACATATATCAATATAGAGAGAAAACTTGGTAGGTAGAATCGCTAGAACTTAGTAGGCCTTGAATAAACTATAGCTACTAAGGAGTTATAATGATAAAAAGCAATACAGAAATTACAAGAGGATACAGTAAATGATTGTCATCAAGTGAGTGATGAAGGTAAGTATCTTATAAAGCATTCAATCATTTGTATTGTAGAAGCTAATTTTAGCATGAAGTGTTAACATTTTTATCTAGACTGATCCATGGAGGTTTGCTCTTGTCAAGGTGAGCTCTGTTAGGGTCATTGCTGTTTTTTCTTGGTTTTTGCCCTCTTGTACTCTACCAGTGGCTTATTTCCCTGCCTTGTAATCCAGGTTCTTTCTCACTAAATTCCCCCATGAAATGGACAGGCCATTGAGGGACAGATGGGGTTGTGCAAGGACAGGCTGTTGGGCCAGCATGGGGCAGGTTTGGGGTGTCTTTGGCAAGACCCAAGCCCAGCAGATGTCAGAAACAACAGAAATTGGTTTGCCTGCCTTTAAGGCGGAGACTACTATATGTCTTCTCTGGATAGGTATTCAATATTTTGACAATAAAAACAAGGCCACCTTGCCCATGTGTGTTTACCATGACATTGTCCCTACTGCATATGATTTTTAAAATGAATTTGAGTCTGTTTCCTTGATGCAGATGCCTTTTTATTGTTTGTAGAGGGAGCACACCACCCACATTATAATTTTCCCTAATGTAAAAACTGATAATAGCTAATATTTATCCAATGCTTACTATGTGTCAGTCACTTTTACATACTTTGTTTACTTTATCTCATTTCATTTTAATTCAATGAAGTAAATGAATCCTGATTTTACACATGAGGAAATAGATTATTAAAAGCCCATCTTGGAAAATATTTAATGAATTGAGCTATTTCACTCATGTATACATGTATGTGTGTCTGTTTTATGTGTGTACAAAAAAATCTCTGCAAAAACCACATAAGAATTATACATATGAGTGACATATAAAAAAACTCAGATGCACTCAAAACGACCCAAAATGTTTTCTCTGGGTAGTGAGATTTTGTTTTAGAACATTTTCTCATCAAGTTTTCTACAACAAAAATTTTTAAAACTTTTGGTAACTATAAAACTTTCAATAAATGCAGACCATTTTTCTTGATGGCACAGTATAGTTTTCACATCATATAGTTAACTCAAACAGCATACTCTTTGACTAGTTAAATCTAGTACTCATAATTATATATTTATATCAGATTTTGAAGCATAATTTATTTACATTAAAATTCATCCCCTTCTAATGTGCAGTTCAATCAGCTTTGACACATGTCCAAAATCATATAGTGATAACCACGATCAAGATAAAGAACATCTCCATTCCCCAGAAAGTTCCCGCGCCTTTATAGACAGCCCTTGGCAAGCACTGATCTGTTTTCTGTCCCTGGAGTTTTGCCTTTTCCAGAATATGATATAAACGGAATCATGCAGTCTTTTGTTTCTGGCTTCTTTCATTATAAATATATTTGATTATCTTTCATTACAATATGAATCTGGGATGTTTAATAATAATAGGTTTCTTTTATTAATTTGAACTGCATAAAGTTGTAATTGGGGTGCCTTTAATTATCTTTAGTCTTTTACTTAAAAACTTACCTTTTTTACCCAAAAAAACTTTTATATTACAGACAGCCAACACATTCTAGCTCATAGATTGAGGTTTATTTGCTAGATTGCCAGAAGTGAAAAACTGAACAAAACAAAACGAAACTTACATTAACCGTTGTGTACATTTAAGGTAATCTATAGGAAAACAATTTCTTTGTAATCCTTTGAAAGAATTAAAAGGCAAAATGTCTGATATAGTTTGTTGTGGTTGTAGAAGTCTAAGAAAAGCATGCTTTTCCACTTACAAGAGTTTCAGTTTTCCAATGTAGATTTGTCTCGATAGTAACTGCAAATGACTGTTATTAGCCGTTCAGTTCTGACAGCAAGTTCAAAATCTATCAAATCTGTTGTCTGAGCACATGGTGAAGCAAACCTTCAAAGCTCAAAAAAAAAAAAAGCCTCTTAGTTGTATTTCTTGTTAGAGTTTTTTAAACATACCGTTGGGGTGTCTAAAATTTGATGTGGAACTTTAGTTCTGCCACATGTAACTTGCCTCGATGGGGAGGAAAGCATTTGAAACACAACCATTCTTTTGGTGACTTTTTGCACATTTGCTAATCCTTTAGCTGAATATTTTCAAGGTCATTCAATTCCAATTTTTAAAAACAGCTTCATTAAGATATAATTAAATGATCACCATATTTTATCCATTAAAATGTACAATTCAACAGGTTTTTAGCATATTTACAGAACCAGTACAGCCATCATCACAATCCAGTTTTAGAACATTTTCATCATCCCAAAAAGAAACTTTCAACCCATTAGCAGGTCATTCTCCTCCACTCCCACCCCAGCCCCAGCAACCCACCCCCAGCCCCCCCCAGGCAACCACTAATCTACTTTCTAAATGACAATGAGTTTTAACTTGCAGGGTTTTGGTTTCTGTTGCTGTTTTGTAATTTTTTTTTTTTTTTTTTTTAAGCCCTGTAGTAAAGGGGGGGAGGGCATATTTCCATATTTACCTGATGTTGAATTTTTTTTTTTAATTTTAGACACTAACTTAGGGCAATTCATCATTACCTTTGCAAGCATGCCTACATCAAGTTAAAGTTTTCTAAAATGGTTCTCTTTTAAAATAGATCTTTCCCTTTCTTTCCCCATTACAATTTTAACACTTTCTTTTCAATCCTTTGAACGTGTAGCTAACGAACAGTTGGTGCTCAGGAAAACAAATATTAGCATGAGTGGTTCGAAAAACTCCTTCCTTTAGCAATTAACAGGGAGTTTACATTGCTAAAAATATTTCAATAACACACATTTTCTCAACAGGTTACTTAGCACAAGTAAACAACAAAAGTTTTTAAATATATGAACAGCAGCACTTTTGTTACATGTGTTTTTTTAAGGTCTAGGTCTGTTTAGCATTTAAAGGAAAACTCAGTTGGGTGGGGGTGGAGAGATACTTCCTCTCCGCTACTTTGTATTATTTTGCTAGCGACCTCAGCTCTTGCCTGAGTTTTTACTACTGGTGAAGAAAAACAGTGTTTCTACTCCTCCCTGCAACAAAGATCTCACTGACTGAAGACAAATGTCTAACTATTAGAAATACAGTGCCTTGGAGATACGTACTTCTCAAAATAGCAGACTCAATAGGAAAAAGGAACCAGAAGATATATTCCATTTGTAGTAATGTGGTCTCATTTGACTTCTTAAGGTTGACTTCGCATTTCAGAAGAAAAGGTTGCTGTTTACTCAGAAATATTTGTTAGATTTTTCTTGCTAGTTTATATATTAGCTCTGCATTGCTTTATAACAAATAATCCAAGAATTTAGTGACTTAAAATAAGGGCATGTATTATTTCTCACTGTTTAACAATGGGCCAGAGGAATCAAGGAATGGCTTGGCTGGACAGTTCAGGCTTGGTCTTCTCATGAGGTTTGCTCAAATGTCTACTGAGATTGACACATGAAAGCTTTATCCAGGTACAGATGGCCCACTCACATAGTTGGAAAGTTGGTGGTGACTATAGGTAGGAACTTAGTTTCTCTCCATGTATGCTGCTCTGTAGATTTATTTAAATATCCATAACGTGGCATCTGACTTCCTTGAGAGTAAATAATACAGAATGATGAGGCACAGCTGCAACATCACCTAGCTTCAGAAACCATCTGTTTTTACTGGTCCCACATAGCAGCCCTGGCTCCATGTGGGAAAGACTTTATGAGGGTATGAACACCAAGGAGGTGAGAATTCGGGAGGGGGGTTTTCAGAGGCTGGCTTACAGTACAAAACCTTACAGCTAATTCTTATTTTTTAATAAAGATGGGGTCTGTGTCCATAATTGGTGGATTCTTGGTCTAGTTGACTTAAAGAATGAAGCCATGGACCCTCCCAGTGAGCATTACAGTTTTTAAAGGTGGCACCTCTGGAGTTGTTCATCCCTTCCCATAGGTTCGTGGTCTCGCTGGCTTCAGGAGTTAAGTTGAAGGCCTTCAAGGCGAGTGTTGCAGCTCACTCATAAAGGCAGTGCAGACCCAAAGAGTGAGCAGCAGCAAGATTTACTGCAAAAAACAAAAGAACAAATCCTTCACAGCACAGAGCCGGCCACAAACTGGGTGGTACTGGCTGGGGCAACTGCCTTTTATTCCCTTATCTGCCGCCCCCCCCCACATTCTGCTGATTGGTCCATTTTACAGAGAGCTGATTGGCCCATTTTACAGAGAGCCAATTGGTTCATTTTGAAAGGGTGCTGATTGGTGAGTTTACAAACCTTGAGCTAGACATAGAGTGCTGATTGGTGCATTTACAACCCTTCAGCTAGACACAAAAGTTCTCCAAGTCCTCACTAGATTAGCTAGACACTGAGCAATGATTGGTGTGTTTACAAACCTTTAGCTAGACATAGAGTGCTGATTGATGCATTTACAATCCTTTAGCTAGAACACAAAAGTTCTCCAAGTTCCCACCAGATTAGCTAGATACAGCTGATTGGTGCATCCACAAACCCCTGAGCTAGACACAGAGTGCTGATTGGTGCATATACAATCCTCCAACTAGACATAAAAGTTCTCCAAGTCCCCACCCAACTCAGGAGCCCAGGCTGGCTTTTCCTAGTGGATCCTGAGCTGGGGCCACAGGGGCAAAGCTGCCCGCCAGTCCCGCCTAGGCGTGCACACTTCTCCGGGCCCATGGATTGGGCACAGAGGAGTAGGGGGCGGCACCCGTCAGGGAGGCTCGGGCCATGTGGGAGCACACCAGGGTGGGGGCAGGGCTCAGGCATGGCGGGTTGCAGGTCCTGCGCCCTGCCCTGCGGGGAGGCGGCTGAGACCTGGCCAAAATTCGAGGGGCACGGGCAGGCCGCAGTGCTGGGGAACCCGGTGCACCCTCCGCACCTGCTGGCCAGGGTGCTAAGCCCCTCACTGCTGGTGCTGGCGAAGCCCGCACCCACCGGGAACTCGCCTTGGCCTGCAAGCCCTGTGCACAGCCCTGGTTCTCGCCCACACCTCTCCTTCCACACCTCCCCACAAGCAGAGGGAGCCAGCTCAGGCCTTGGCCAGCCCAGAGAGGGGCTCCCAAAGTGCAGCAGTGGGCTGAAGGGCCCCTCAAGCCTGACCAGAGCAGACGCTGAGGCCCTAGAGCGAACAAGGGCTGCTAGCACATTGTCACTTCTCATCACTGTGTTGCCAAGGCTGGTCTCAAACTCTTGGGTGCAAACAGTCCTCCTGCTTCAGCCTCCCCAGCAGCTAGGATTACAAGCGTGCACCACCACACCCAGCACAGTTTTTTTTTTTTTCTTTTTTTTTTTGGAGACCGTGTTTCGCTCTTGTTGCCCAGGCTGGAGCACAGTGGTGTGATCTCGGCTCACTGCAACCTCCGCCTCCTGGGTTCAAGTGATTCTCCTGCCTCAGCCACCGAGTAGCTGGGACTACAGGCATGTGCCACCACGCCCAACTAATTTTGTGTTTTTAGTAGAGATGGGGGTTTCACCACGTTGGTCAGGCTGGTCTTGAACTCCTGACCTCGGGTGATTCTGCCACTTTGACCTCCCAAAGTGCTGGTATTACAGGCATGAGCCACTGCGCCCAGGCCAAATTTTTAAACATTAGTAAAATGCAAAGGTATTAATTTATTTTCAAATATAAAATCTTTTAGGTATATATTTTATTTTAAAATATAAAATCCCTAGTGAACAGCAAAACCTAATGAAAACACATACCTATTTTAGATTCCAAGGCAAGTAATCATCTATTCATTGAGAATATGCTATATCCTCAGAACTGCTGGGAACATATCTTATGGGATGTGATAAAGGCATCTCGGAATTTTATCTGAAGGGTATCTTTGTAACACCTTTTCAGAATCATAATCTCTGCCAAAAGTTAGGCATGGAATTCAACCCCAGTCCCCCAGGAATTGGTTTTCTCTTGGTCGTAAAAGAAAGTAGAATGCCACCTATTAGAAACAGAGAAGCGCCCCGCATAGTGGTTCATGCCTGTAATCCCAACACTTTGGGAGGCCGAGGTGAAAGGATTGCTTGAGCCCAGGAGTTCAAGACCAACCTGGGCAACATAGGGAGACCCTGTCTCTTTGAAAAAAATTAGCCAGGCATAGTGTTACACATTGATAGTCCAAGTTACTTGGGAGTCTGCGGTGGGAGGATCACTTGAACCCATGAGGTTGAGGCTGCAAGTGAGCTGTAATCACACCACTGCACTCCAGGCTGGATGACAGAGTGAGACCCTGTCTCAAAAAAAGAAAAAAGAAGTCTAGATTCTAGCCATGCTTTTTTTTTTTTTTTTTAAGACAGAGTCTCCCAAGTAGCTGGGATTACAGGTGTGCATCACCACGCCTGGCTAATTTTTGTATTCTTTTTTTTAGTAGAGACAGCATTCCACCATGTTGGCCAGGCTGGTCTCAAACTCCTGACCTAAAGTGATCTGCCTGCCTCAGCCTCCCAAAGTGCTGGGATTACATGCATGAGCCACTACGCCCGACCCCAGGCTTTGTTTTGATTATTGGAGTACATCCAGCATTCATTGGGATTTTTTCTTACATTTCTAAGTTTACTCACAATTGAAAAAAACAATCTGGAAGGAAATGCACCAAACTATTAACAAAGGGAATTGTGAACATTTATTGGAATTTGTTTCACACCTTTCTCTCGAAAGTAACCCTCTGTATCTGAAAAACTGTTCCTCTTTCTACTCTTGTCAATTGGTTCAAAGGCGGATGACCATTTTTCTTTCCATTCTATTCCTCTGGCTGCAGCAGTCGGCCAATTGTGCCACCCAAGACCTCCTGGTCATAGTGATTAGTCTAGAGATTAGCATGTGACCCAAGCCAGACTAATCAGAGTGCTTCCTGAGGGTTCTGCCAACTTACTTTTTCTAAGAAGGAGAGGAAGACTTCTTCCTTCTATCGTCACTAAGATGATCCTCGAGCTGCTGGTGGCCCTTCTTATTCCCAATGGAAGATAACCTGTCTAAGATAATAAAGCTAACATGCAGAGACAAGTGAAGATTAGACAGAGCCAGTCATGAGTCTCTGCTTCCCAGAGAACCAGGTCCCACTCTTAGCTTTCTGAAGTCTCGGTTATGTGAGCAAATAATTTTCCCTATTTGTTTAAGACGGATCAAACTAGGCTTTTGTTACTAGTATCCTTAAACGCTGACTAGTACGTTTGAGAAGTGGTTGGGAAAATTTCACTTTCAACTTTAGACAGTAATTGTACTAATCAGAAATTTTTGGCTACAAATGAGAGGAATGCTATTTGAGTTAGCAAAAGCAAGCGGGAATTTATTAGGGCATGTACCCAAAAGTAGGAAGGCCATAGGTGAAGCTGTCCTGAGGCATATCTAAAACCAAGGATCTAAATGCCATCAAGACTCATTGCTATTTTTCTTTCTAGCTTTCAGCTTTATTCCTCCTTAACTGTGGGCTTGCTTTTTTCACCCAATGGGGACATGGCCACTGCTGGCAGGTTCTAGGCTCACATCTTCACAGCATTTGAGAAGAAAATTCTTCCTACCCATGTTGAGTTAGTAAAAATCTCAGGAAAGGATTGTGATTGACCTGACTTGGGCCACAGGTCCATTTCTGCCCCCAATTACTGTGGCCAGGAATGTAAGGACTCTCATTGCCCAGATTGATTCACATGCCCTCTCTTTGATCATTCCCTGTGGCTGGGGATGTGGGGTCATGTAAAAACAGGGTCATGTAAAAACAGGGTCATGTAAAACAGGGCAGTTCTGACCTAGAAGCAAAATTGAGAGGGAAATAAATGGTTCTTCAAGAAACGGAGCAAGAAACTGGCTCTGACATGGTCACCAAGAAAAATCTGCATGAAGTAGAGCATCTACCCTAATTTTTGTGTTCACCACATTTTATATTCTTCATATATTTTATAACAAATAGGTAGCATTTGATAAGATATTAAAACTCGGTCAGGCACGGTGGCTCACATCTGTAATCCCAGCACTTTGGGAAGCCAAGGAGGACGGATCATGAGGTCAGAGGATTGAGACCATCCTGGCTAACACGGTGAAACCCCATCTCTACTAAACCCCTGGGCAAAAAATTAGTCGGGCGTGGTGGCAGGCACCTATAGTCCCAGCTACTCAGGAGGCTGAGGCAGGAGAATGGCGTGAACATGGGAGGCGGAGTTTGCAGTAAGCTGATACTGTGCCACTGCACTCCAGCCTTGGCGACAGAGAGACTCCATCCCCCCCCCAAAAAAAAGGATATTAAAACAAGAAATCTATATTATATATTATCAAATAAATCTTTGTTATATATGTAATATATGTTATATACTACATAATATAGATAAAATTACATATATATCATGTATTGTATTATATAGATTTATTTGGTTTTAATACTAAATGCTTTCCCCCTGAAATTACGTCAAGTTTGTAAGAAACCTCAGAAATCATGTGGTTTGCAGCCTGACCAACATGGTGAAACCCCATCTCTACTAAAAACACAAAAATAAGCCGGGTGTGGTGGTGGGCACCTGTGATCCCAGCTACCCAGGAGACTGAGATAGGAGAATTGCTTAGACCCAGGAGGCGGAGGTTGCAGTGAGTGGAGATCACGTCACTGCACTCGGGCCTGGGCGAAAGAGCGAGACTCCGTCTCAAAAAGAAAAAAAAAAAGAAAGAAAGAATGTGGTTTGGCAACTACTAACGCAAAATACCCTCTCATGTTGTCCTGGATCAGGAACGTGAATACCTGCCTATCTTCAGTGATGGTGTGAAGAACGATGAGCATAGATTTCTTTGGGAAACAAAGAGTTGAGACATAACAGCAGAGTTGACTAAACCAAGAGTTGTTAATTGATCTGTAATCTTCATATCACCTTGGAAAAATTGCTATCTCTCTGATTTCCTTTTCTTATTAAAAAATTAGAGTAGGCCAGGTGTAATGGTTCACATCTATAATCCTAGCATTTTGGGAGGCTGAGGCAGGAGGATCTCTAGAGTTCAGGAGTTCAAGACCAACCTGGGCAACATAGTGAGATCTCATCTCTACTTTTTTTTTTTTTAATTAGCCAAACATGGTGGCACACACATAGTTTCAGGTACTCAGGTGGCTGAACTGGAAGGATTGCTTGAGCCCAGCAGGTCGAGGCTGCAGTGAGCAGTGATCATGCTACTGCACTCTAACCTGGGTGACAGTTACTGCACTCTAGCCTGGGTGACAGAGTAAGACCTGGTCTAAAAAAAAAAAAAAGAGAGAGAGAGAGAGAATAATAATAGTAATACTACTCATATGTTAAATACACCAAGGGAAGTGGGGGTAGTGGGGAAGTAAGGCTGCACTGTCTTACAAACACAATCTGTAAGTGGCAGCTTTAATCATTTTCTTTGTGTTGTTATTAAGATGAAATCCGACTGGGCACAGTGGCTAACACCTGTAATCCTAGCACTTTGGGAGGCTTAGGTGGGCAGATCACTTGAGGCCAGGAGTTCCAGACCAACCTAAGCAACATGGCGAAACCCCGTCTCTACAAAAAATTAGTTGGTGTGGTGGCGCACAACTGTAGTCCCAGCTCCTCGGGAGGTTGAGGTGAGACAATCACCTGGGCTGGAGAGGTCGAGGCTGCAGTGAGCCAAGATTGTGCCACTGCACTCCAGCCTGGGTGACAGAGTGAGACGCTGTCTCAAAAAAATAATAATACTTTTAAAATAAAATATAATTCATTCGGCTAAGCTATAAAATTATCCTAAAATGCTGAATGGTAATTTAAGTTCAATTGGTGTATTATTTAGTGTTTATTAAACACCAGCTTCTTCCAGAAGCTTTATAAGTTACATAATGTGGTCTGTGTTCTCCAGGACTTCTGAGTTTTTCAGCAAGGGTTGTGTCTGGTGTTCTGGGACACTGCAGTCTTTTGTCAGTGAAGCGCTTTCCCCTAAAGTAAACTGAAACGTTAAAAATGTGAGTGATATTACGAATTGTGAACATTCGACTATATTTGTCATAAGTGTTTAGAATAATATGACATAAAGTATAAAAGTACTAAAAGGTAAAATCAATAAGAAAGTAATGAGAGCAATTTATGCAAAATTGTGTTTTTCCTGCTTACTAAGGAAAATGATGATGGTGATAATGATAATGATGATGCTAATAATAAATGCCCATCTCTGTGGGTAAAAACTGTTTCATTCCTGTGTTTCCAGAGAACACATCTTAGACAAGCTTCTCAGAAAATGGCCTGGGTCTGAAGTAAGAAGGGCACTAGTTGGCTAGGAATTTCCCCGAGTGTGCTCTTCTACCGTGGTAGAGTGGTAAAGAACATTGAAAACATAAATTCCAATCCTGGTCTTCCACCTATATGCTGTGTGACTATTGACCTGTGTTACTTCACTTTCATAGACCTTAGTTTTCTCATATAAATTTAAATATGGCCAGATGCAGTGGCTCACGCCTGTAATCCCAGCATTTTGGAAGGCCAAGGCAGGAGGATCATTTGAGCCTCAGGAGTTTGAGACCAGCCTGGGCAACAAAAAGAAGATCCTGTCTCTACTTAAAATAAATAAATAAAATTAATTTAAGTATATATTTATGATATTATATATATATATATTTTATAACAACAACAACTAACCGATCTGCAGACTTGCGCAGATTACAGGAGATGATTAAGTGCCTGGCATGTCGTGGATGTTCAACGGTTATTAGTTGAATTGTATTTGTATTATTTTGTCACAAGACAGTCTCACCATTGAGTGATAATATGGTTTAAAGAACAACGCATGGGAGTGTGAAGATGGGGAGACTGGGAAAACTGATGGTTAGTGGAGCATTCCTGGAAGAAGGGTTTCAGGCAGTGGTGGTAGATATTCCTCCCCTTGGGTGGAAAAAGGTGAGTTTAGACTCCCTTTGGTCTGTTTGCCTGGGGCATTCTATGTTGCCTAGTGATCTTCTGACATTGCTAAGGTCTTTTGGTCTGCTACGTGGAAAACCAGTGCTTCATCTGAATGGAGTCTGTCCTCAGCCCCCCACCCCTCACCCCAGACCCTTAGGTCTCCATCTAGCATTAGCCCTATCCAGCCAGCTTTGACAAGGCAGGGGGCAGAGGCATTGGGAGATACTGCTTAGCACATTGTTGATGTAATGATTTAGTTGCTACTGGTTTGTATTTTGAAATAACTTTAAAACCAATATGATGTGCAACTTGGGTTGTAAAATTAATTATGGCTGATAAGCAGAAGGATGCATTTTATAATGATTATAATCTGAGGGTTACAAGAGAGAACTCTCATTTAGGGACAGTTTGTGGGGTACAGCTCCTTTAATCTAGCAACACCTTGGTATAAGATTTCTATGTTAAATAGAGCGATAAATTCTTCATTTTAAAGTGAGAAAGGTAGCTGACAAATGGAGCAGAATCTCTAATTCATTTGCTCAGTGCATTCTTTCCCTTTGAGCAGCCAAATGCAGAAGTGAGGACAAGAAATCCAGCAAAGAAGGAAGTCAGTCTTGAGGGCAGCTTCCATCCAGGCCCAGGTGAGGCCGATGAAACACACCTGTCCCTCACAGAAGCACCAAGTCTTTCTTAACTGAAGTGCCATGTTATTGCTCTTCAGACACCTCTTTCCAGGTCCCCACCCGCTTTTGTGAAAAAGTCTTAATTCATTGTATATGCACAATTGTCCATTTTGTCTTTCTTAATTATAATCACATCCATTCATGTGCTTCTTAAATAATACTTTAAACACCCTGACGGGTAAGTTTGTACATTTTCACCCCAAAACTCTTTTTTTTTTTTTTTTTTGAGATGGAGTCTTGCTCTGTAGCCCAGGGTGGAGTGAAGAGGCGCAAATCTCAGCTCACTGCAACCTCTGCCTCCCAGGTTCAAGCAATTCTCCTGCCTCAGTCTCCTGGGTGGAATTACAGGTGTTTCACGACCACACCCAGCTAATTTTTGTATTTTTAGTTGAGACGGGCTTTCACCGTGTTGGCCAGGCTGGTCTCGAAATCCTGACCTCAGGATCTGCCTGCCTTGGCCTCCTGGGTTCAAGCGATTCTCCTGCCTCAGCCACCCGATTAGCTGGGACTACAGGCGTGTGCCACCCCGCCCGGCTAATTTTTTGTAGTTTTAGTAGAGACGGGTTTTCACCGTGTTAGCCAGGATGGTCTCAATTTCCTGACCTCATGATCCACCTGCCTTGGCCTCCCAGTGGGATTACATTCATGAGCCACTGCGGCCTCCCCCTTTTTTTTTTTTAATGCAGGGTCTGTTGCCCAGGCTCAAGTGTAGTGGCACAATTATAGCTCACTGCAGTCTAGAACTCCTGGACTCAAGCCACCCTCCCACCTCAGCCTCCCAAGTAGCTGGAACTACAGGCAGATGCCACTATGCCTGGCTAATTTTTAAAATTCTTTTTAGAAACGCGGTCTCACTATGTTGCCAAGGTTGGTCTCAAACTCCTGATTTTAAGTGATCCTCCCACGTAGCTGGGATTTCAGGCATGAGCCACCATGCCCTGCTCTCTCTTGGGTTACTCTTATTCATCACTAATATCATCCATTCTTTAGAGTAATAAATTAATGTTATTTCTCTAGTTTCTAAGTTTTTAGAGGAACACCTTACTTTCCTCAATCTATCAACATTAGTAATAAGCCATGTTAATGCTTGTTCAATCTTCAAGGCTCTAAAAGCCATAATTTCCTATTTCTAGGTCTATAAATTAGTGTGAAATCAAAGTTTACCTTATGGATTCAAGTTTTACCTTATAGATTTGCCGTATAACAGCAGGATTACCATTCAGGTGCCTAGAGTCACTGTTGTAAGCAAACTTCCAGACAATTTTAAAAATGCATTTTAATGACTTGGTACTAAAGGCTTTCACCACTTGTGACTATATAAAGAGGAAGATTTTTAAATTCTACTTATTGATGATGATTACAATCACATAAAATTGTCTTCAAACTATAGATCCAGTGACCTCAGTATCAAAAGGACCTCAATTCTAGGGGTGGTTCTTAGGTGCTCAGCTGAAATTACCCTCTTACCAAAATATGTATATTTTTTAAAAGAATTTTATCAAAACTAGGAATTTTTAAGCGTTAGATTAGCAACTAAGAAAGAAACTCTTATAGTCAGGTGAGGTGGCTCACACCTGTAATCCCAGTGCTTTGGGAGGCCAAGGTGGGTGGATCACCTGAGGTCAGGAGTTCAAAACCAGCCTAGCCAACATGGTGAAACCCCATCTTTACTAAAAATACAAAATTAGCCAGACGTGGTGGCTGGCACCTGTAATCCCAGCTACTCAGTAGGCTGAGGCAGGAGAATTGCTGGAACCCAGGAGGCGGAGGTTGCAGTGAGCCGAGAATGTGCCTTTGTACTCCAGCCTGTGCAACAGAGTGAGACTCCATCTCAAAAAATAAAAAGAAAGAAATAAACTTGCTTTACAAATTGTGATAAACTTTAGGAGCTAATATAATATGTGCCCTATAGTAAAGTAAGCCAACGTCTAGAGGTAATATTATTGTGACATAACAATGCAATAAATATGCATTCTACTGCTGCTATTTGTTATTCCTCATTTCCCAATCTTGCTTTTGTCTTTTTTTATACTGATACATCATTTTGCCTAATTACATAAATACATATCTTCATTTGTAAAACTGGAGATCTAATAAAATCCCACAGATCTCTCCCAGGTCTAACATCCTGTGGTTTCTTAGTCTTTTCCTCAGATCACTCAGTATCTCTTCTTCATAGCAAGATACCCAGCTTGAATTCAGAGAATCTTTAAGGGGTACAGGATACTATGCAAACACAAAAAGTCACTGTTCAACAGAGGAGAAATGAAATGCTAATAATAAATGGGCGTAATTCATGACAACCATTATGATTCTTATGAGCAAATCATGATGGCAAAACCAACTTAAACCTGTATGGGAACTATGCTTGTGTTCTAGTTTTGATAGACGATAGGGCCACATTCTCTTTTTTTGAAACACGGTCTATATAAATCAGTGATATCAAGTGATAAACTCAATGGCTCTTTGATGCACCTTTACTTTTAAAAAAATTGTATCTAACTTTTTAAAATGTAACTTTGATTTTGAAATAATTTTAAATTCACAGAAAGGTAGCAAGAATAACATAAGGTAACTGTTATATACGCTTTATAGATTCACCAACTTTTAAAACTTTGCTATGTATTATTCTTAACCATTTGAGAGTAGGTGGCATTGCATCTTCTCCCTTTATCCCTTTATACTTCAATGTGTATTTTTTTGTTTTTGTTTGTTTGTTTGTTGTTTGTTTTTGAGACAGAGTCTTACTCTGTCGTCCAGGCTGGAGTGCAGTGGCACGACCTCTGGTTCAACCTCCGCCTTCCAGGTTCAAGCAATTCTCTGCCTCCGCCTCCTGAGTAGCTGGAATTACAGGCACCCGCCACCATGACCAGCTAATTTTTGTATTTTTAGTAGATACGGGGCTTCACTGTCTTGGCCAGGCTGATCTTGAACTCCTGACCTCAGGTGATCCACCTGCCTCAGTCTCCCAAAATGCTGGGATTGCAGGCATAAGCCACTGCACCCAGCCCAATGTGTATGTTTTAAGAACAAGGATATTCTTTACGTAGTCACAGTACAGTTAACAAGTTGAGAAAATTCAATAGTGCCAGAATATTTCTACTTGAGAATCTGTGTTCCAATTTTCTCCATTTATTTAACAATGAACTTTATAGCATTTTCCTTCTTCGGTACAGAATTCATTCTAGGTTCATGTACTGCATTACAGCTAATTCTTCTTTAATCTGAAACAGTCCCTCAGTCTTTGTTTTTCCTGATGTTGACATTTTTCTTACAGATGGTTGCTTCATGGAATATCCCTCCACATGGGCTTGTTTGATGGTTCCTCATGATTAGATTCAGACTATGCATCACCATATAATGATATTATGTCCTTCTCAAGGTATTTCTTCTATAAGCACATGATGTTAATCATCTCACTGGCAATTTCTTTTTTCTTTTCTAATTTTATTTTATTTATTTTAATTTTCAACTTTTATTGTAGGTTCGGGGATACATGCACAGGTTTGTTACATGGGTAAATTGCAAGTTGCTGAGGTTTAGTGCACAAACGATTTCATTACCCAGGTAGTGAGCATAGTACCCAATGGGTAGTTTTTAGAAGTTCATCCTCCTCCCACCCTCTACCCTCAAGTAGACCTGAGTCTATTTTTCCCCTCTTTGTGTCCATGTGTGCTCAGTGTTCAGCTCCCACTTGTAAGTGATAACATATGGTGTTTGGTTTTCTGTTCCTACATCAATTCACTTAGAATAATGGCCTCCAGCTGCATCCATGTTGCAGCAAAGGACATGATTTCGTTCTTTTTTATGGCTGTGTAATATTCCATGGTGCATATGTACCACATTTTCTTTTTCCAGTCCACTATTGATGGGCATCTAGGTTGATTCTATGTCTTTGCTATTGTGAATAGTGCTGCAGTGAACATAAGAGTGTGTGTGTCTGTGATGGTTAATATTGTCAACTTGGTTGGATTAAAGGATGCAAAGTATTGTTTCTGGGTGTGTCTGTGAGGGTGTTGCCAAAGGAGATTAACATTTGAGTCAGTGGACTGGAAGAGGCAGACCCACCCTCAATCTGGGTGGGCAGCATCTAATCAGCTGCCAGCATGGTTAGAATAAAGCAGGCAGTAGGTGGAAAGAGAAGATTTGCTGAGTCTCCCGGCCTTCATCTTTCTCCCGTGCTGGATGCTTCTTGCCCTAGAACATTGGACTCCAAGTTCTTCAGCTTTTGGACTCTTGGACCTATACCCGTGGTTTGCCAGGGGTACTCAGGCCTTTGACCATAGGCTGAAGGCTGCTCGGTCGGCTTCCCTACTATTGAAGTTTTGAGACTCGGACTGGCTTCCTTGCTCCTCAGCTTGCAGATGGCCTATTGTGGGACTTCACCTTGTGATCGTGTGAGTCGATACTAGTTAATAAACTCCGCTTCAGATATAATTCTGTCCTATTAGTTCTGTCCCTCTAGAGAACCCTGATGAATACAGTGTCTTTTTGGTAGAATAATTTATATTCCTTTGGGTGCATACCCAGTAATGGGATTGCTGAGTCCAATGGTGGCTGTGTTTTTTGAGAAATCTCCAAACTGCTCTCCACAGTGGCTAAACATTCCTACCAGCAGTGTATAAGCATTCCCTTTGCTTCACCACCTCGCCAGAATGTTATTTTTTGACTTTTTAATAATAGCCATTCTGACTGGTATGAGATAGTATCTCCTTATGGTTTTGATTTGCATTTCTCTAATGATAAGTGATGTTGAGCATTTTTTATATACTTATTGGCTGCATGTATGTCTTTTGAGGAGTGTCTGTTCATATACTTTGCCTATTTTTTAATGGAGTTTGTTTTTGCTTGTTGATTTGTTTAGGTTCCTTATAGATTCTGGATATTAGACCTTTGTTGGAGGCACAGTTTGCAAACATTTTCTCCCATTCTGTAGGTTGTCTATTTACTCTGTTGATAGTTTCTTTTGCTATGCAGAAGCTCTTTAGTTTAATTAACTCCCACTTTTCTTTTCTTTTCTATTTTATTTTATTTTATTTTGTTTTATTTTTTTGAGGTGGTGTTATGGCTCTGTCTCCTAGGCTGGAGTGCAGAGGCATGATCTCGGCTCACTGCAACCTCTACCTCCCGAGGCCAAGCAATTCTCATGCCTCAACCTCCTGAGTAGCTGGGACTACAGTCGCTCACCATCATGCCCAGCTAATTTTTATAATTTTAGTAAAGACAGGGTTTTGCCATGTTGGCCAGGCTGGTCCTGAACTCCTGATCTCAGGTGATCTCAGCCTCCCAAAGTGCTGGGATTACAGGCGTGAGCCACTGCGCCCAGCCTGAGCTACTGCGCCTGGCTGAGTCCCACTTTTCTGTTTTTGGTTTTGTTGCAATTACTTTTGGAGACTTCATCATGCAATATTTGCCAAGTCCAGTGTCCAGAATGGTATTTTCTAGGTTTTCTTCTAAGGACTTTATAGTTTTAGGTCTTACACTTAAATCTTTATTCCATCTTGGGTTGATTTTTATATATGGTGCAAGGAAGGGGTACAGTTTCAATCTTCTGCATATGGCTAGCTAGTTATTCCTGCATCATTTATTGAATAGCGAATCCTTTCCCCATTGCTTGTTTTTGTCCGCTTTGTCAAAGATCAGATGGTTGTAGGTATGCAGCTTTATTTCTGGGTTCTCTAATCTGTTCTATTGGTCTATGGGTTTGTTTTTGTGCCAGTACCATGCTGTTTTGATTACTGCAGCCTTGTAATATAGGTTGATGTGGGGTAGGGTGATGCCTCCAGCTTTGTTCTTTCTGCTTAGGATTGCTTTGGCTATTAAGTCTCTTTTTTGGTTCCATATGAGTTTTAAAACAGTTTTTTCCAGTTTGATAGGAATAGCATTGAATCTGTAGATTGCTCTGGGCAGTATGGCCATTTTAACAATATTGATTCTTGCAATCCATAAGCACAGAATGTTTTTCTATTTGTTTGTGTTATCTCTGATTTCTTTGAGCAGTGTTTTGTAGTTCTCCCTGTAGAGATCTTTCACCTCCATGATTAGCTGTATTCCTAGATATTTTATTCTTTTTGTGGCTATTGTGAATGGGATTGCATTGTTGATTTGGCTCTCAGCTTGGATATTATTGGTGTATAGAAATGCTACTGATTTTTGTGCTTTGACTTTGTATCCTGAAACTTTACTGAAGTTGTTTATCACTGTGAGTCTTTCAGCAGAGCCTATGGGATTTTCTAGATGTAGACTCATATCTGTGAAGAGAAATAGTTTGGCTTTCTCTCATCTTGTTTGAATGCCTTTTATTTCTTTCTCTTGCCTGCTTGCTCTGGCTAGAACTTCCCTCACTGGTGATTTCTTTCTGGTCACCTGGTTATGGTGTGGTCTTGTTTCTATTACTGTTTAGCTATTTATGACTAATAAGCAATTTATGGGGTCACATCTATTTTTTATACTAGTGTTTGCCCCAAATTTGTAAAATTAGAAGTCTAATAAAATGGCAGGATCATCATCATAGTTTTTTAAATTTTTGAGACAGTCTCACTCTGTCGCCCAGTCTGGAATGCAGTGGCATGATCTCAGCTCACTGCAACCTTCACCTCCCAGGTTCAAGCGATTCTCCTGCCTCAGCCTCCCGAGTGACACCTGCCCACCGCCATGCCCGGCTAATTTTTGTATTTTAGAAGAGACAGGGTTTCACTACGTTGGCCAGGCTAGTCTCAAACTCCTGACCTCAATCTGTCTGCCTCGGCCTCCCAAAGTGCTGGGATTACAGGTGTGAGCCACTGTGCCCAGCCAACAAAGAATTTTTTTTTTTTAACTGTCTCTGTCACCCAGGTTGGAGCGCAGTGGCATGATGTCAGCTCATTGCAACCTCCATCTCCCAGGTTCAAGCAATTCTCCTGCTTCAGCTTCCCGAGTAGCACCTGCCACCATGCTCAGCTAATTTTTGTATTTTTAGTAGAGATGGAGTTCCACCATGTTGGCCAGGCTGGTCTCAAACTCCTGACCTCAAGTGATCCGCCTACCTCAGTCTCCTAAAGTTCTAGGATTACAGTCATGAGCCACCACATCCAGCCAGAATTCTTTTAAAAAATATTTTCTAAGTATGTGATTGAGACTGTAAACTCTAAAGTCAAATGCCTTAGGTTTAAATCCAGTTCCACCACTTTCTTGCTGGAAAACATGGTAAGTGATCTTACTACCCTTTGCTTCAATTCCCTCATCTATAAAAATTTAGGAGATAAAAATAATGTCCCCGTTCACGGTGTTGTTACAGAATTAAATGAACTAATAATATATATCTGGAACATAAAACACACAATAAATCTTGGATTTTATATGTAATATATTTATATTTTATATGTAATATATACTTTTAGGGCACACTTAAAATATAGGATAGTAAATAAAACCCAAATAATGAAGTGATTATTTTATTTTTTATTGTCCCCCAAATGTTATTAATATAGACAATGTATAAGTGGACCTATTTGAACCAAATCATTCAAATATAATGATCATTTAGATATAAATCACAACCTATGATTAATTCCACAGGGTAAACATCAAGATGTTAGAAAAAATGGGTTAAAATATATGTATACATTTAAGATTCTCAATGCATACTACAAACCCCCTAAATTTTGTATACTTTCTCAGCAACGAACACAATTATCAGTCTCTTGATACTTATTTTAATTTTAGATTTTTTTCTACATATGTGTTTTAAATTTTTTTCCATAGGTTATTAAGTTACAGGTGGCATTTGGTTACATGAGTAAGTTCTTTAGTGGTGCTTGGTGGGATTTTGGTGCACCCATCACCTGAGCAGTATACACTGCACCCTATTTGCAGTCTTCCATTTCTCGCCCTTCTCCCACCCTGAAGTAATTATTTTAGATGCAGCTATTATTCTTCTACTACTAGATCTAAAACATAAATTTAGACAGATATATTTTTATGAATTACTTGCAAGTGTTTTGATGTTTTTTGTCATCCATTTCTCGAACAAATTTGCAACAAGCTCTTATAATGTGCCAGGCACAGATGTATACAGTGCAAGGCACTGGGTATACAGTGCAAGGCGCTGGATATACAGTGGTGAACTAGATGACTCTCACGGAGATTTTATTCTACTAGAGCATATAGTTAAGAAATAAATATATAAGTTAGATAATTCCAGGTAGTACCAATTGTTCTGAAAAAAACAAAACAGGGTGATGTGATAGAGAGAGCCTGGGGTGGCAATATCAGATGACTCAGTCAGGGAAAACATTTTGGTGACATACACATTTAACATCTCTTCACTGCTTATCTAACAAACTTTTTCATAGAATTATGGTTTGAATTGAAACAACATGGAACAAATCCTTCCTAGTACATTACGCTTTATAAGATATTATCACCGGTTGTGTAATGTTTTTACTATTGCAGAACATGTATCAGTTAAGCTGATCTTGCACAGTGCTGCTCTTAATTGAAAATGTGCCCCCTTTATCATCATCCCTTCCTAATTAAGCTGCTGATGTCATTGATTACATACTTCTATTTAGAAACTAGTTGCATGAATACCTCTTCCTTCCCTCTGCTGTATTTTCTATCCTAGCTGTTCTGGATGGAAGTTGTCTTTTCAAATATGTTTTGCAGTGTCCAAAAGTAAAAACCACATTGAAATTTACCTCATAGCTTCATCATTCCTTAATTTCTCCACAGTCTCATTTGCCCAACCCAGTGCTGCACTGGCCTCAGAGATGCTTAACATTCAAGAATTATCTTTTGTGCCTTTTGAGATCTTACTCAAGGTTTCTTGTGTAACCCTCCTTGGACTTGAGGTACCTGGGGCTTGAAAGTCAAACAGACTTTCCTTTGAAGTTTTCATTTGCCATTTACCCGCTGTGTGACTTTGGGAGAGTTGCTTAACCTCCCTAGTCTCATCTCTAACATGTAGAGTAATTGCGAGGTTTAGATAAGGTGAAGTGAAATTATATATGTGAAAGGCTAGCATAGCAACTTGCCTGGGGCTCAAGCTGCTCATCAACTATGATGTCCTCTGCCTCCACTCTTACCCCTGGTGAACGCTGTGGAGCTAATGGAGCTAAGGAATCTCTCCACGGAGTTCCTGAAACTGGCCAACTCCCTTCAAGGCAGAATTTCTTATCCTCAGAGGACAACAAATACCTAGATGATGAGGTAGCTTCCAAAACCACCTCAACAGGCTAGTCCAGGGTTTCTTAACCTGGGAACCATAGACCCTAAGGCACAGGAACTCGGGGTGTGCCAAGAGAGAGCCGGAAGATGGAAAGGCCTTAAAAGCGAGCTTTGCCCATTCTGATTTGTGTGATTTGTGTCCCCAGTAGCCAGAACAGACATACTTGCCCTTTCTAGTTCTGCTCCACAGGAGTTCTGCTCTAGTTCTTGATCATGTATTTATATAGCGTTGCCATTTCATTTCTCATAAATTAGAATGTAATGGCTTCTTATAGTCCAGAACAGTATTTCTTAAAAATGCGATCTGCTTCAAAATCTACTGATTGTTTGTTAACTATGCAACTCTATGAACCTTCCAAAAATACTAAATCAAAATCCCTGAGGGCAGAACCCAGAATCTACATTTAATAAACGTCACAAGTGACTCTTAAGGCAGATAAAAGTTATATACCTGGACTCTTACCATATATTTAACATGTACCTTACCCTTCTACTACTAATTTTTTTTCATCCAAATACAGAAAAGCAGATGAGATTCTGAAAATGTCTGCTTTGTAAAATGATTTGTAAATTTCTGTAAAAGAATTTTGCAAGTTTCTCATGAATTAATGCTTTGCCCAGATAATAATCTTTCTACAATAGGGTGAGTATAAAGTATAAGAGAAACACTGATCAGCCCAGTGCGATGGCTCACGCCTGTAATCCCAAAACTTTGGGTGGCCAAGGCAGGCAGACCACTTGAGCTCAGGAGTTCCAGACCAGCCTGAGCAACATAGAGAAACTCCATTGCTACAAGAAATACAAATTAGCCAGGCGTGGTGGTGAGCGCCTGTGGCCCCAGCTACTTGGGAGGCTGAGGTGGACAACTGCTTGAGCCCGGGAGGTTGAGGCTGCAGTGAGCTGTGATTGTGCCACTGCACTCCAGCCTGGAAGCCTGGGTGACAGAGACCCTGTCAAAAAAAAAAAAAGGTGAGGAGGGGAGGGGAGGGCAGCGGAGAGGAGGAGAGGAGAGGGGAAGAGAGGGGAGGGGAACAGGAAGGGAAGGGAAAGGAAAAGGGAAGGCTGATCAGTTTGGAAATTAGGTGTCAGTTTCTGTAAATTCATGAATGAACCCTGCCTCCATCTACTTGGGAAAACAGTGATCTTAAAGGGATGCTCAGTGAGCTTCCTTGCCTTAGCTCTTTTGCTTGGCTTTAGTTTTCATATACAAGGTGTATGGCTAACATGCACATATGCAGTCCTCATATTTGGGAAGCTGGGGCAGACTTGATGCACTCCACCCTAGCCTGAGGTGTATGATTTCTATAACCACAGACCCCCCAGTGTTGCTTATGGGTCCCATGGCTTTAAAAGAGGGGTGGCAACCAGGTGGAGATTCTGCACATACACAGTGGCCAGGCTTATACCTATAGGTATTTCTTGGTCTCTGTGGATTTTGAAGACACCATGTATTATACAAGTATGATCAGGATTCTTCTGATCAGAAATGGTTGGCTAAGTCTGAAGTTTTTTTTGTTTTAATCTTCTAAACAGAGTTGCATAAAGGTAAGAAATTTAAAAATGGGCTTTCGGGTCCAAAAGATCTGACTTCAATTCTGACCCTACCATTGCAAACTACATGACCTTAGGTCTCAATGAGGATTAAATGTCATAATATATATAAAATATATGGCATGTAGTAGTCTTAATAAAGGCTGTTATCAGGAATATTCTTTCACTTAAAGTGGAAACACTTACTCAAATACAAACCTGAGAAGGGAGGAAGGATGGGATGTACCTAACACTGACAAGGTGTTTTTGCTTTTGGAAGGAGACTGGGAATCAGTGTGAAGGTGCTTGTCTTTTGGTTAGATTTGGGAGGCCACACCTAGATCCAGGCTCTGCAGCAGCTAAGGAAAGACTTCCTAGAACTTTCCAGACTTAACCAAAGGATACTTAATGGTGGAAGAGATAGAGGAGAGGAAATCTCTGAGGATCTAGGGAAGAGCCCTAAGAAATTGTGCCAAACATAAAATTTCACTCTCTGCAACATATACACATTTACTTTTGTATAAAAATGATGCTTTGCCCCTGCCCCCCACAAATCTTTATGGCAAGTTGGTAGTCTAGAAAGTTACACTCTGTGTATCCTAAAACCTGAAATGCCCCTGGGTGAGTACATACAAGCAGTTTGAGAAACAGGCATTGAAAGTCGAAAGGATAAGCCCACATCCCTTCAGGGGCCCTTTACAGTCTCAGTGCCAGTTACCTACTCTGCCCTCTGTCCCTTCCATCACTTCCCACTTCCCAGACATAGAAGGCCCTTTAGCTGCCTGAGGCCTTTATTTCGGTGCTTCTAGCCTGCCTGAAATGAAGGGCCTTCCTTCCAACTCTCCTTTAGGAATTTGTGATGCTATAATGACATACTACAGACTGAATGGCTTATTAACAACAACCATTTATTTCTTGCAGTTCTGGAAGCTGGGCAGTTCAAAGTCAAGGTGCCGGCAGATCCAGTGTCTGGTGAGGGCCAGCCATGATGCCTTCTTGCTGCATCCTCACCTGGAGGGAGAGCTGAGGTAGTTCCCTTGGGCCTTTCACAAGGGCACGAATCCCATTCATGAGGGCTCCACCCTCACGACCTAATCACCTCCCGAAAGCCTTGTCTCTTAATACTATCACTTTGGGGGTTAGGATTTCAGCATATGAATTTGCAGGGGACACAAACATTCAGACCACAGCACTCTTCTTCCCTACTTCCCCCCGCAATCTAATTCCGCCCCCCCCCCCAGATCCAGCTGAAAAACGCTTTTGTGAAGCCTCCCCAGCTTCCCTAGGCAGACAACAAGGCTCCCTCAGCAGGCTTCTGGTACATTCCTGTAATTCCTCTCCTGCTCACTAAGGAGATGAACCTAGTCTTAGTCACCTTCATATCCCCAAGTGCAGGGGATATTTAGCAAGCATTCGATAAATTAGTATAGACAACTAATTAATGAAAGAAAGGCAGCTGGAAATAGAGCTATTTTAAAAAGATTTTTTTCCTTACACCCAAGATTGTCCTTTGGGCATGGAGGATAAGATGAGTCCAGCATTTTAAAGAGAAACATCCCGTACGATGTTAGCCCATATGCATTAACATGGATCTGGTATATGCAAAAGGGCTGTGCATTAAGTATATAATTTTATTATACTTCCTCTTCACGTAATGTATTTCTAGGGAAAGATAATTTTAAGCGAAAATTTTAAATTTTGCAGATGGATTTGTTTGGAAAGTGAGGTAAGAGACGGTTTACCAAACTTGTTTTTTTTTTTT
>NW_016828382.1:973321-985148 GCF_001698545.2 Rhinopithecus bieti | reverse complement strand
TTTTTGAGACAGGGTCTCACTCTGTTGCCCAGGCTGAAGTGCAGTGATGCAATCTTGACCCAATGCAACCTCTGCCTCCCAGGCTCAAGTGATTCTCCCACCTCAGACTATTGACTAGCTGGACCTACAGGTGCGCACCACCACGCCTGGCTAATTTTTTTGTTTTTTGTTTTTGAGATGAGTCTCACTCTGTGGCCCAGGCTGGAGTGCTGGAGTGCAGTGGCGCCATCTCACTGCAAGCTACACCTCCTGGGTTCTTGCCATTCTCCTGCCTCAGCCTCCCAAGTAGCTGGAACTACAGGCGCCTGCCACTACACCCGGCTAATTTTTTGTATTTTTTAGTAGAGATAGGGTGTCACCGTGTTAGCCAGGATGGTCTCGATCTCCTGACCTTGTGATCTGCCCACCTCGGCCTCCCAGAGTGCTGGGATTACAGGCGTGAGCCCAGCCAAAACTGGTTCATTTTTTATTTCATATTTTTAGTTCGTCAGAGCAGTCTAAATTCAGTCCTCCTGTGATTTTTCTCAGAGGTTTTCCCCTTTAAATAGATAAGTAATGATGTGAAAAAGCACACACACACACACACATGCTCACACACAGACACACAGCTGTTAAGAGGAAATAAATTATGCCATTATAGGAATCCAGTATTCTGGGAATCTTGCTATATTTGGCTTTAGATACACAATAAGCACTGAAAATTGTTAGATGTAGCAGCAGTTCAGTTTATTTAATTGCAGATACTAGAAATAACAACAACCAAGAAAAAAGCCAAAAAGAAAAATCTACTTATGCTGCTGCCCTGGAGGCCTGTGTTAACTCCTACCTATTAGTATGCTAGTAATCCCACATACAATAGTGCTAGAGCATATCAATATTATAAGTTTATTTTTAATCTTCATTTCTACTCTATTTATCCATACTATAATTGCCTGTAGGGTCTGTTTGAGAGTCAGTTCAAGAATTATTTATTACGTTTTCACTGTCTGTCAGTTCTATGCACACTTAATGTTTTGACTACAACAATGAGTAGGACATGGTCCCTGATCTTTAGGAACTCACAGTATAATCAAAGAGAGATGTAAAGAAATACATGCAATATAGCTCTTTTATTAAGCCCAGGGACCTAATGCCTCCCTTCATGAATTGACCTAATTAGCATACGCTTTACCTTATTAACAAAATTGTAAGCATACATCCTTCTCTACAAATCGCGAATTCACTTGAAAATGTGTATCGGTGGAGGCACTCATGAGCACCCACACACCAGCATGCATGCTGAAGACACTCATAACTACAAAGGCAACAAGAGCATGCAAATTTGAATGCTAAAGTGGTATTTTTTAATTGGGAAATAAAAATGATAAATTATTAGTAGCATTATAAGCTTAGCTTTAAAATAAATACTGCTTTATTTTAGGCAAATATAGTAAGAATTCTTTCCTATTTAAATGGAAATTATATTTCTAAATTTACTTTCTAAAAAACATGAATATATGGCCAGGCACGGTGGCTCACACCTATATATTCCCTGCACTTTGGGAGGCCGAGGCAGGAAGATGGCTTGAGCTTAAGACCAGCCTGGGCAACCTGTCGAAACCCCATCTTCATAAAAAAATACAAAAATGAGCCAGGCGTTGTGGCGCGTGCCTATGTTTACAGCTACCTGGGGGCTGAGGCTGGAGGATCACTTGAGCCCAGGAGGAAGAGGCTGCAAAGAGCCACTGCACAGCAGCCTGGGTGATAAAGTGAGACTCTGTCTCAAAAAGCAAACAAGCAAAAAGAGTATCCTTCTCCAAATTTTGCCCCTAATTCAACCTTATTAAATTAATTAATGTCTTCCAAACTCTAAATTGTCAGCCTTTTCTAGAATATTTTCTGAGGTTACTCAGTAATGAATAACGAAGGAGTTTTGAAGACAATTGCTTCCAACTAAGTATTGATCATTTCTAGGTGGTTCCAGCTGAATTTTAATTATGTGTTTTCTTTTGATGTAGCATCAGTTGGTAAACCTCCATGAGCAAAGATCACAGAGATGTCTATGGCTGAAAATGGATCAAAGAGAATTCACAATGTCCAGAAAGAGGGGAGTGAGACTACAAGGTGATCATTATCAAACTCCTTACCCCTGAAAACCCAGATATGTAAGCACTCAATAAATGTTGAGGGAGGCTGGCAATCTCCCTGGAAACTCAAGAGAAGAATAAACACTGTGCAATGCTTTCACAGGTTTTCATACACAGGAACCATTGTGTCCGGAATTGGTTCCTTCTGGCGGGTTCTTCGTCTTGCCGACTTCAAGAATAAAACCGCGGACCCTCATAGTGAGTGTTACAGTTCTTAAAGATGGTGTGTCTGGAGTTTGTTCCTTCGGCTGTTCAGATGTGTCCGAAGTTTATTCCTTCTGGTGGGTTCGTGGTCTTGCTGACTTCAGGAATGAAGCCACAGACCCTTGTGGTGAGTGTTACAGCTCATAAAGGTAGTGAGGGCCCTAAAGAGTGAGCAGCAGCAAGATTTATTGTGAAGAGCAAAAGAACAAAGCTTCCACAGCATGGAAGGGGACCCAAGCGGGTTGCCACTGCCACTGCCGGCTCAGGTGGCCAGCTTTCACTCCCTTATTTGGCCCTGCCCACATCCTGCTGATTGGTCCATTTTACAGAGAGCTGATTGGTCCATTTTACAAAATGCTGATTGATCCATTTTACAGAGTGCTGATTGGTGCGTTTACAATCCTTTAGCTAGACACAGAGTGCTGATTGGTGTGTTTTTACAGAGTGCTGATTGGTGCATTTACAATCCTTTAGCTAGACACAGAACCCTGATTGGTGTGTTTTTACAGAGTGCTGATTGATGTGATTAGAAACTTTTAGACACAAAGCGCCAATTGTTGCATTTTTACAGAGTGCTGATTGGTGCATTTACAAACCGTTAGCTAGACACAAAGTGCTGATTGGTGCATTTTTACAGAGTGCTGATTGGTCCATTTATAAACCTTTAACTAGACACAGAGTGCTGATTGGTGCGTTTTTACAGAGTGCTGATTGGTGCATTTACAATCCTCTATCTAGACACAAAAGTTCTCCAAGTCCCCACTCAACCCAGGAAGTCCAGCTGGCTCCACCTCTCTCCATGTCTGGTTGGAGATTTTGCTTCCAGGAGTCACTGAATGTAAATACTCCAGGAAGAAAATCAAAATGCTGTTACCTCGTTGATATGATTTGGCTGTGTCCCCAGCCATATCTCATCTTGAATTCCCACGTGTTGTGGGAGGGACCTGGTGGGAGGTAATTGAATCATGGGGGCAGGTCTTTCCCATGTTGTTCTCATGATAGTAAGTCTTCAGCCGCATGAAAACTGACTAATACAGTAAATTGGTACCAGTAGAGTGGGGTGTTGCTGAATAGATACCCAAAAATGCGGAAGCAACTTTGGAAGTGGGTAACAGGCAGAGGTTGGAATAGTTTGGAGGGCTCAGAAGAAGACAAGAAAATGTGAGAAAGTTTGGAACTTCCTAGAAATTTGTTGAATGGCTTTGACAGAAATGCCGATAGTGATATAAACAATAAAGTCCAGGCTGAGGTGGTCTCAGAGGTAGATGAGAAACTTGTTGGGAACCAGAGCAAAGGTGACTCTTGTTCTGTTTTAGCAAAGAGACTGGTGACATTTTCCCCCTGCCCTAGAGATTTGTGGAACTTTGAATTTGAGGGAGATGATTTGGAGTATCTGGCAGAAGAAATGTCTAAGCAGCAAAGCATTCAAGAGCTGACTCGGGTGCTGTTAAAGGCATTCTGTTTTACAAGGGAAGCAGAGCATAAAAGTTCAGAAAATTTCCAGCCTGACCATGTGATAGAAAAGAAAAATTCACTTTATAAGGAGAAATTGAAGCTGGCTGCAAAAATTTGCATAAGCAACAGGGAGCCGAATGTTAATCCCCAAGACAATGGGGAAAATGTTTCCAGGGCATGTCAGAGGTCTTCACAGCAGCCTCTCACATCACAGGCCCAGAGGTCTAGGAGAAAATGGTTTTGTGGGCCGGGTCCAGGGTCCCTCTACTGTGTGCAGTCTAGGGACTTGGTGCTCTGCATCCCAGCCACTCCAGCCATGACTAAAAGAGGACACCGTACAGCTTGGCTGTTGCTTCAGAGGGTGGAAGCCCCAAGCCTTGGCAGCTTCCATGTGGTGTTGAGCTTGCAGGTGCATAGAAGTCAAGAACTGAAGTTTGGGAACCTCCATCTAGATTTCAGAAAATATATGGAAACACCTGGATGCCCAGGCAAAAGTTTGCTGTGGGGGGTTTGGGGGGGTCCTCATGGAGAACCTCTGCTAGGGCAGTGCAGAAGGGAAATGTGGGGTCAGAGGCCCCACATAGAGTTCCTGCTGGGGCACTGCCTAGTGGAGCTGTGAGAAGAGGGCCACTGTCCTCCAGACCTCAGAATGGTAGATCCACTGACAGACTGCACCATGTGCCTGGAAAAGCTACAGAACTCAACTCCAGCCTGTGAAAGCAGCCTGGAAAGGGGCTATACCCTACAAAGCCACAGGGGCGGAGCTGTCCAGGACCATGAGAACCCATCTCTTGCATCAGTGTGTCCTTGATGTGAGATATGGAGTCAAAAGGGATTATTTTAAAGCTTTAAGATTTGACTGCTCTGCTGGATTTCAGAATTGCATGGGGCCTGTAGCCCCTGTGTTTTGGCCAATGTCTCCCATTTGGAATGGCTGTATTAATCCAATGCCTGTACCCCTATTGTATCTAGGAAGTAACTAACTTGCTTTTGATTTTACAGGCTCTAGGTGGAAGGGACTTGATTTGTCTCAGATGTAACTGAGACAGATCTCAGATGTAACTGAGATCTGGGAGGGGCCAGGGGTGAATGATATGGTTTGGCTATGTCCCCACTCAAATCTCATATTGAATTCCCTTGTGTTGTAGGGGGGGACCTGGTGGGAGGTAATTGAATCATGGGGACAAGTCTTTCCCTTGCTATTCTCATGATAGTGAGTAGGTCTCATGAGATCTGATGGTTATGATAAGGGGTAGTTTTCGTGCACAAGCTCTCTTTGATTCCTGCTATTCATGTAATAAGTGACTTGTTCCTCCTTGCCTTCACCATGATTTTGAGGCTTCCCCAGCCACGTGGAACTATAAATCCAATTAAACTTCTTTCTTTTGCAAATTGCCCAGGCTTGGGTATCTTCACCCAAATGTCTGTATCAACAGCATGAAAACAGACTAATACACCCATTTGATTTCCCTGGAGGAAAATAAGGCTGGTGCTTTTTTTGTTGTTTATTTGTTTTATTTTTATTTTTTTAGACGGAGTCTCGCTCTGTCACCAGGCTGGAGTGCAGTGGCACGATCTTGGCTCACTGCAAGCTCCACCACCTGGGTTCAAGCGATTTTCCTGCCTCAGCCTCCTGAGTAGCTGGGACTATAGGCACGTGCTACCATGCCCAGCTAATTTTTTGTATTTTTAGTAGAGACAGGATTTCACCATGTTGGGCAGGATGGTCTCCATCTCTTGACCTCGTGATCCACCTGCCTCGGCCTCCCAATGTGCTGGCATTACAGGCGTGAGCCACCACGCCCGGCCAGTTGGCTGGTGTTTTTAAGCAGAACATGTATACTCTCACACCTTTACAAAAAGATCTATTGAGAGATAATTTACTCATTGAAACTGTGATTCAGGCTTGACTGACGAAATGACTGTAATACCTGTTCTTATTGTAGCTGGCCATGCTTGGGTTAGGATCAGGCATTCATATTCACACTTCCGACTGTAGAAAGGAAAAATTCTGACTACAGAAAGGAAGAAGGAAACTGTAATGATGCGAATGAAGTATTTGGTTTCAAAGATATGTTTGAAATCATCTGCTACTCACAGAGTGGAACTGTAATATCAGAATCTAGACCCCCATCCAAAATTAAATTGCCAGTAAGTTATGGCACATTTTAGGAAAAATCATGGTGCTCTTCTTCTCACATAGTGCTCAGCTTAGTCCTCTCGACAAATTTGCCATATTTCACTCTATTCTTCAGTCTTACTATACATTATCTTTTTGAGGGCACAGATGGTGTCTTACTCACCAACAGATTTCCAGTAGCTAGTACACTATTGAGTGCCCATTAAATCCCTTAAAAACAGTTGTTAAAGAAATACAAGGATGTCCATTAAAATGCCTAGATTTTTATTACCAGTCTGCAAAATTAACATAAATGGCTAATCATATTATTAATATAACTGAGGCTATATATAAGACCTGTTGCAATGATGCAAAGCAGCACAGTAGTTCCTTATACATTACCAAGGAGGAGATTTTGCATTTAAATCTTTTCATATGATTCCAAGATAATCTTGAAAATCTTTGAACATGCTTTCTTTTATAACTGCAGGCGCCATTGGCTAATTTTCTGGAACACACCTTTATATACTGGTCCAACGGATTTCTTTTTTTTTTTTTTTTTTTTTTTTTTTTTTTTTTTTTGAAGGCGTGAGTCTAGCTACTGTGGCCGGACTGAGAGTGCAAGTGGCCAGATCTCAGCCTCACTGCAAGCTCCGCTCCCGGGTTTACGCCATTCTCGCCTGTCCAGCTCCGGAGTAGCTGGACTACAGGCGCCCGCCACCGCGCCGGACTAGTTTTTTGTATTTTTAGTAAGACGGGGTTTCACCGTGTTTAGCCAGGATGGTCTCGATCTCCTGACTCGTGATCGCCCGTCTCGGCCTCCAAAGTGCTGGAGATTACAGGCTTGAGCCACCGCGTCGCGTCCAACGGATTTCTAAAGATGTCTTCAAGACCATATCTGGAAAAAGAAATAAGCAAATAAACATTTATGGATGTTACACTATGCCTCCACATGCTGTACTAAATTCTTTCTTTTTTTTTTTTTTTTTTTTTTTTTTTTTTTTTTTTTTTGAGACGGAGTCTCGCTCTGTCACCCAGGCTGGAGTGCAGTGGCCAGATCTCAGCTCATTGCAAGCTCTGCCTCCCAGGTTTACGCCATTCTCCTGTCTCAGCCTCCCGCGTAGCTGGGACTACAGGCGCCCGCCACCTCGCCCAGCTAGTTTTTTGTATTTTTTAATGGAGACGGGGTTTCACCGTGTTAGCCAGGATGGTCTCGATCTCCTGACCTCGTGATCCGCCTGTCTCGGCCTCCCAAAGTGCTGGGATTACAGGCTTGAGCCACAGCACCCGGCCTAAATTCTTTCTTTATTTCCTTTGAAACGGTCATCAAAGTTATTTTGTGAAGTAGCCATTAAACTCTCATTTTAAGAGTAAGGAAATCAGTGTCTTTATTTGTAACCTCTAAAGGAATGGAAAATACCTAGAATAGAAGCCATCCAGAGAAAAACTGTGCTCAGTCCTGAGATATGCCAGTACTGGAAGATATCCAGAGCAGATGAAATAGACAGAACACTGTTCCTCAAGGAATAACCACATGTCACAGCACCCTCTGTAATAAACACACAGTATTGTTGAGTATATTCCCACAGGGCCTTTTAAAGTAATTGGATGAATCTAGGATTTAGCCTTGTGCGTACAGTTGCTAATGAATGGGTAAGTCTGTTGTCTTTGAGGCCAAATTGGCCTATGTGGGTCACGACAAAATGCTGGAGTCCTCCCTAAGGCTCTGTCCTTAGACTTATTTACGTACACCCCAACCATGTCCGTAATTTGGCTATATATATCCTAGATGTACATCTCCAACTTGGACCTCTCTTGAATTTCAGCCTCAGATAAACTGACTCCCTGACATCTCCAAAACATGTCTTATGTTGGGCCCTTGATATTTTCTCCTCACATCAGCTTATTCTCCATCAATGACAAATCAACTGTTAATGCTCTTCATGATCTGGCCCTTCCTTACCTCCCTGACTTCATCTCCTACTGCTCTCCTCTTTGCTCACTCTGCCACAGTCACGTGGCCTTTATTGCTGCTCTCTAAGCACACTTGGCAAGCACCTGCCTCAGAACCTCTGCACTTGCAGTTCTCTTCTTGGGATGCATTTTCCCTAGATGTTGACATGGCTTCCTCCTTCACCACCCTCAGGTCTGTGCACAAATGGCACCTTCTCAATGAGGCCTTCCCATCTAAAATTACAACTCCCTTCCCACCTGCCCTTCCAAGTCACAAGCACTTTCTATCCCCTTCCCCCTCTTGCTTTACTTTTCTTAAAATTAATTTATTCTCACTCATTTTGGCAGTGAAAGTTGCTTTACTTTTCTCTTTTGCACTTAACACTATCTAACCACCTACTTATTTTTCTTATTATCAGTAAGAAACACTTCATGAAATCTTAGATGTCCTTGATTATAAGATGCAACGTTATTTTTGCATCACAAGAAAAGAAAAGCAGCTGCCATTACAAATGTAGGATGGTACTAAGTTAGATTACAATTTCAGAGATTTTGAAGTGTGAAAAATTGTGCATCTTACATTTGATGCAATAAAGTATTTTCTTTATTGTTTTTCTATCTCACTAAAATGCAAACTTCTATATGGATGTGAATTTTTTTTTTTTTAAAACGGGGTCTCACTGTGTTGGCTGGGGTGGTCTCAAACCCTTGGTGTCAAACAATCCTCCCACCTTGACCTCCCAAAATGTTGGGGTTACAGGTGTGAACCACCGCACCCAGGCTAGATATGGATTTTTATGTTTAGTTCACTGCTGTATTATCTGGCGTGTGGTAGATCTTTAATAAATATCTGTTGACTAAATGTTAAAGAACTGATAAAAAAATGAATAAATAATAGACCCCTATATAAGCAGAGTGTATCTGTTCTAATTGCCTTAGAAGATTGAAATCTAAGAAGAAAAAGATCATAGAGGATGTCAAAAGTTTGATCTGAATTTCCTAGAGTTTTCTGAAACCTCTAGAGAAGATGAGAGACCAATATTAATTCCGTAAGTGCTACTGATGTCCTTGGGTTGAATGCATGCAAAGGCCATCCAACCTCAGTTAAAGATTTTCCTAGAATACTCTCTGCCCCCAAAGCTTAACCTAACAAGCTCCATCTTACTCAGATTCTCAGCTCAAGCATCACCTTCTCAGAAAGGAGGTCCAAGATTGCACAATCTAGAAAAAGTAGCCACCACCACCACCTAACCCAGCTCTGCCCATTCATCTCTGTCTCATCACCTTGTTGTCTTTTATTCATAGTACTTATCACTATATGAAGTTATAGCATGTGCCTAGAACGGTGTCTCAACAGAAAGTGCTTAAGAATTAGTTATTGAATGAATGTACATGGAGTGTTGAGATCCCTCAAAACTCTTCTCCCTCCCATCCTGACCTAAAAAAGTTCTAGAGAGTTCTATTGTTAAAGTCATTCCTTTTAGTAAAGTTATAAATACTCAAGAAATCTGATTATAAAGTAAATGTGATATTTGGACAAAGATAACATAAGATACCCATGAACACCTTGATAAGTGTGACTTTTCCTGATGAGCGATTTCTATCTAATCAAAAGCAAAGCCCTGAGGGATGGGGAGAAGTTGGTTAGGTGGCTTAGAGTGGAGTTCAGAGCAGCAACTGTGAAAGCAAGAATACCAAGAAGCTGGTTTCCTGGACCTGAATGTGAGAAGGGGCAGGGGTATTAAATGGCTGAGTTTGACCTCTCTAACCTTTTGCCTAGGATTTGACCAAGTCCAATGGCTACTTATCCTCCCTTCTCTTCCCTGTGTCTTCACCCTGTGATTTTCTCATCACCTTTTACATTCATCTACTAAGAAAGGATGTTTTTGATGCACTTTAGTTTCTTTTTCCTTCCAAAAAGGATCAACCAGTATATTATTTGTATAATGCAATCTTAAATCTACAAATTTTCTAATGTCGACCTACAATTTTCTTGCTGTAGCTCATTTTCCTTTGCTCTATTTGTAAAGGAAAGAAAATGTCTGTTTAGATATAATTCATAGAATATCTCTTCCTATATTTAAAGATCCTTACATTCTACACTTCATAGGTCAGCTGAAGAATTTTTAAAATTTGCTTTATTTGCTTTATAAGGGGGCCAGTTATTGGAAGAACTTCAACCAGTATTTAAAAGCCAACTTTAGTCAAACCACTTTGTCTAGACACTTCACCTCAGTTTTCTGCAGTTTAAATATTCCAGATCTTAAGCCTTTCCCTACGGGGCCTGTTTCATAGAACTTTAATTAGTTTTGTGGTTTTTCATAAAGTCATCTCAATTCTTTTTTCCCCCTCTAGTAATGAAAACTTTTTTCACTCTAACATAAAAGCTTTCCAACCAGTGGATTTCTTTTGAATCTCTGGATATCCAAAGCATGCATTTGTATCTTCACTGAAGAAAATTATATAACCTTCTATTTTTCTTCTATGTACCTTTAAGTGATTTATTTTTTCACCTGTAATTTTATTATGCTAATCAGCTCATAAACATGGTCAGAGTGTGTGTCCTAGACCTAGACTATTCAAAATTCAGTAAGAAGAGAAAAGAGAGAGAGAGAATGAGACAGAGACAGAGAGATTAGAAAGAAATATTTAAAATGTGCGGTTAAGATAACTGTTTGTGGTTACTCAGGGATAGAGAATTTAAAATGTCAAATATAGACAGCCCAATAGGTACTAAAAGCCTAGAACTGTGCATTTGTATTAATCCTGTGTTAAAAGTGAGTAGTATTTTTTGGTATCTTTGAAAGAGAATTTTGTGTGTAGAAAAGATTATTTTGAACTTTTAAATTAAAATGACAAGTTCTAAACAGTAACTCTTCATTAAGGTGTTAAATTCAAAGAATTATTCATAGTCTAGTAATTAATAACGATTATATTTAAGGGCCATCAATTATGTTTGATCTCATTTATAGAAAAATGGGCTCCTTCAAATTCCTTAAACTCTACTTATAGATTTAAAACATTAATTTTCTTTTCAACACTGTAATTGTCTGATCTAACAAACAAACTTTCCTGGTACCAAATAAACCATGAATCTAATAATCTTATAAATACAATAAGCTTCAGGATCTTTTCACTATTTTAATACATAGATCAACTCAATAAAATGTCAACTTAAATCACAAGTCTTAATCCATTAAGCATTACATACATGTTTAAAATAGAAACTAAGAAACTAATCTGTTAACTGTAATAGGCTAAATTATAAACATTGAAAGTACACATGGTGAAACCCTGTCTCTATTGAAAAGTACAAAAATTAGCTGGGCATGGTGGTGAGCGCCTGTAATCCCAGCCACTTGGGAAGCTGAGGCATGAGAATCTCTTGAACCCAGGAGGCGGAGATTGCAGTGAGCTGAGATTGTGCCACTGCACTCCAGCCTGGGTGACAGAGCGAGACTGTCTAAAAAAAAAAAAAAAAAAGAAAGGAAGAAAGAAAAGAAAAGAAAGGACCAAAAATACTAAGCATACGTAGATTTCCTAACACAAAATATGTTAATACCATGAAAAACTTTCTAAATCTTCGTAGAGTTGGAAGAGGCTTAGTCATCAAGGAAGTGATGATGTCATCCTTCACAGTTTGGAGGATTACCTCCCTATGTAATTTATGGATTGACTAGCTGAAGCTTTGTGGGTGTGAGGTGATACAGGCTGAGACGACACTCGATCGGTGTTTATGACACTGAAAGGGCATACTGGCGTATTGAGCCCTATTTATAGCCTGAAACAGAGATTTCATCATTTGAAACAAAAGGCCTTAGATGTGAGTCATCTTATTACCTAATTTTCAAATCATATTGGGATCTGTAACACTCACTTTTGAAGCTTTCTCATTTGAATGGATTTTATATTTCTTTGGCTTTTGAGATGTTCAAATGACTTTTTTTTTTTTTTTTTTTTTTTTTTTTTT
>NW_016828382.1:941722-972220 GCF_001698545.2 Rhinopithecus bieti | reverse complement strand
TTGAGATGGAATCTCATTCTGTCACCCAGGCTGGAGTGCAGTGGTATGATCTTGGCTCACTACAACCTCTGCCTCCCGGGTTCAAGCAATTTTCCTGCCTCAGCCTCTCAAGCAGCTGGGACTACAGGTGTGCGCCACCACCCCCAGCTAATTTTTTTTTTTTTTTTTTTTGTATTTTTAGTAGAGATGAGGTTTCGCCATGCTGGCCAGGCTGGTCTCAAATTTCTGACCTCAGGTAATCGGCCCACCTCTTCCCAAAGTGCTGGGATTACAGGTGTGAGCCACCATGCCCCGCCTAATTAGGAGGTTCTGATTTCCAAAGTGAGGCAGATAACCAGATAACACTGGACTATAAAGGGGGAGTAGAGAATGTTGTTAACATTGAATCAAGGAAAGGGTTTACTGTGAATAAAAAGAAAGGCCAGTAGCTGCACAGAGTGACAGGTGAGAGTGAGTCCCAGGAGGTTCCTACTGTCCACCCTCGAGGGCTGCTGGGATTAGTGACAGACACCCTTACCTGCAGTCCTGGAAGGCTTACTGGAGAAGACGATTTTCAGTAGCTGCTTTCTCAGACACACATATCAAAGACATTGGTGTGACATCAAGTTATGCTAAAAAAGAATTGAGACATCTAGCAAGTAAAAGGGAAAACAGGAAAAAGGGTTTCAGCATTTCTGGAGTCTCACTGGGAGCCCCAAGGTTGGTGAATTAATGGTCCTTGGACAATTATCTTAGAGTTTGGTTGCCTGATGGTCTGTGGTCTGCTCCCTACCCACTTCCCATTGCAATCCCATGGTTTACGTGCCATATATACCCCCATCTCCACTGCAAGAGCACCTGTATCACTCCACACTTCTATACCCTCACCCTCAGTGCCCTCTCCCTCAGTTACCTACTTGAAATTTATGAATAACAGCAGAAAATCACTGTGATATGTGATCTGTAGGAGCTGCGTAACATGGTGTAGTTACAGGCAAATAAAACCAGGGCTCTGATGCTGGCTCTACTGGGCTCTTTAAGCCCTCTTCCTCATACTTACAATGAGGATAGTACGCACACGTTCCATCATTGCTGTCGGGGTGGAATGAGATAATGTCTGTGAAAACACCAAGTCTAATGCTCAACTTGCTGTGTGATTGGAAGATAAACTAGTGTATTTTTCAAAATATGAAAATATGGCCAATAACAGATGAGTTTTGATACAGTCTGATTATTTTCCTTCTTTAGTCTTGCAATAGGTCTCCTCTCAGCTAAATAAATTTCAGTAATAATAACTATATCCAACTTAAAATTTGCATTAAGAATATGCCACACTATTGAGTGTGAACATGCAGGTTTTGGATTTATAATCCTGCCATGTGGCTTTAGCATCTAGGGGCTTCAGTTCCTAAGTAAAGTCAAAGAAAGGCCCTCTTCTAAACCAAGCTTTGGCTGGTAATAGTTACTCTCCCCTTTGGCTCTCATCAATTATCTATAATCTACTCTCACTCAGGTCTCACCTCTGCAAGGACAAGACCCTTCTGGCTATTCTAAACAACCCAACTTTTCCCTTGTTGAGTATTACTTAATGGCTGTGAAGCTCCGGTGGAGATTTGGTCATGAAAATAATATTCATTACACAGGCCCCATTTATAAAACACATTGTATTTGTCCAATTTTTACAACAACCCTGCAAGGTAGCTATAATTATCTCTATTTTGCAAATGAAGGCATTAAAGCTAAAAAAGATTAGGTAACAATCAATAGTAGTGCTTAGATTCAAAGCATGAGGTTTCACTCCACTAAGCTACCTTCCAAATCTGTTTATTATTCATTCATTTTGGTTTTTTAAATTTGTAGGCTAATTAACTTGTGTCTGTTCCATAAGCTACTAATCATGGTATCTCTGAGTAAAAGACTTACATTATTACACTGCTGATTACTTCTGTTTCATCTGCATTTCTAAGTTACAGTCACCTGTTAGACAAAGACAATACCCTCCAGTTCTTAGGTGTTGTCATTGTATACTTTCAATACAAGGCTAGGAATGCTAAACACTCTCTATACATGCTTTTTAAACTAACTGCATTAATGAAAAAGAGAGATCATAATGAGAACTCCAGATCATTACTATCCATCAAAATTTGAGCCCAAGGTCAGGACTTTGAGACCAGCCTGGCCAACATGGTGAAATCCCATTTCTACTAAAAATACAAAAATTAGCTGGGCGTGGTGGTGCATACCTGTAGTCCCAGCCACTTGGGAGGCTGAGGTGGGAGAATCGCTTGAACTCGGGAGGCAGAGGCTGCAGTGAACCAAGATTGTGCCACTATACTCCAGCTTGGGCGACAGAGCAACACTCCGTCTCAAAAACAAAACCAAACAAATACACAAACAAAAATTGAGCCCAGAAAAGTTAAGTCAGTATGTATTGACCTATGGCAACACTACAGAGGCAATGGAAATACCTAGTATCCAAAGAGGTCAGATCCTCAAAAAGTCTAGCTCAGTGTCACCAATTTTCCAAATGAAGGATTTGAGTTATTTGTTTTTCATGATGAGGGGAGCCAATGTAGAGCTAACCCAAATCCTTGCCTCTCAAATGTTTTTTTAAAATAAATTTTAAAGTTGATATTTAGTTACAGCCAAACACTTTCAAAAGTGGCAATAACAACCAATGTTTTGTCACCCGGTTTTAAAATAGCTTACCTATGTGTTACTCTTTTAGACATTCAGATATTACTAAATATATTCTCTTACTAAAATGTTAACTGCCAAGATTCAACCCACAGGCATATTTTTATAGGCAAGTTACATATCCTTGAAAAATTATAGAAATACACAATAACGCCTACATCCCCAGGGCCAAAATCCACACGCAGCTTCTACAGACCTTGTGCTACAGGAGGCAGCAGTTTTCCCAACTAAAAGGACTCATAAAATCTCAAAGGAGGTGAAAACACCTTTCTGAAACATGAAGCATCAAACCATCCAGTCCTGTGAAAAGGGAAAGGCACTAGCTAAAAATATAGCCCATATTCTTTTCCATCATGTTTATTGTATTCATAAATAAAAATGTCCTACCATATATTTTATTCATGCATATACCATGAATATTTATTCATATTTATTCAACAACAACAACAAGGCTAGAGGTTCCCAACAGTACCCCGGCTTTGTCATTTGTGTTCATTTACTTCAGTCTCTATGGATGTGGTTGTTATCAACAAAAATCATGCCTGTGAATTACAATTAGGGCTTGGAGAAATTGCATCATCAGTCAAATATTAAACATTTGGTGAGTGTTTACGACATGTAAGACACTGCACTAGGCATTGGGCATGTTCAAACTGAAAGATAAAATTCCTCTTTTTAAGATAAGACTTAAATTGAACACAGATATTACTATGTGTGCTTAATATCGTACAAACAGACATCCGATTTCGATAGACCTTTGAAGACTGAGCTATGGAAAAAAAGAAAAAGAAATTTTAGAAAATCTGAGCTGAAAGCAATTTGCCAGTCAATATTTTGAGATGATTTGTCTTTGAAGTTATGTGGTTCTCTCTAGATGTATTGATTCTAGTACCTAGTGAATTGTTGTTTACATTGGCATTCGCCAAAATACATTGTAGTTTGAACTGAGCAAAACGAAGTTAACTGGAATTTCTCCAAGTTTTTAATATGGTAATGGTTTCCTGGACATATTCAACAATGGAAGTTTTTAAATTTTGTTTTGTTTACAGCATGCCTCCTAATATCTAACAGAACCTATATTTGTTTCCATGTTTGTCTTCTCAGGAGTATAGAAGTAGAAGATAATTGTTTTTTAATTTTGTGCATTTTATTGTTGTTGTTTTTAATCTAAAACAATTAAGATAAGCACGCTGTGAATCATCAGAATAACTATCTTATAGCTGAGTAGTGTCACGTGGTTTTGGTGTCCTCGTTTGCATTTCTGCTTATGAGCAGGTTAATAGCAAGCCAAATGACATCATGCTTTGTTGCACAAGCAAAGGTTCCCAGCGATTTGAATAGAGGAAAGTGGTAGGAAAATGGAATCATTACATTGAGCATGATTTACAGGCTTGTTGAACTCAAGAGAAAATGTGCTCTAGTGGACAACTCTATGCTAGAGCAGGAGTCTGGACAGTACATGTTATGTTTTATACAGTACCTCTTATGGCAGTTCATTAACATTAGCATAGTTACTATTTTAAAACTTTAAAAAACTATTATCTTTTTCTTTAATAAATTTATTTATTTATTTATTTATTTATTTGGAGACAGGGTCTCACTCTGTCACCCAGGGTGGAGTGCAGTGGCACGATCTTGGCTCACTGAAACCTCTGCTTCCTGGGCTCAAACGATCTTCCCACCGCAGTCTCCTGAGTAGCTGGGACTACAGGTGTGAGCCACCACACCTGGCTAATTTTTGTATTTTTTGTATAGATGAGGTTTCACAATGTTCCCCAGGCTGGTCTTGAACTCCTGAGCTCCAGCAATCCACCCACCTAGGCCCCTCAAACTGCTAGGATTACAGGCGTAAGGCTCCGTGCCTAGCCAAAAAACTATTCTCATGTACTGTATTTTGCAGGAAACTATTAAAATTGTTGGCAGAACAAGATAATAAATGATAAATATTAAAAAGAATTTCAAACGCCAAGACAGTGGCAGTGAGTCAAAGGATTCCTCATGCGAGAAAGCAAAGGACTCATGTAGACAAAAACACAAACGCATTGTTCTACTATTTAATTCGACATTGACAGCTTAGTTTCAGCAGAACAACATCAATCATCACATTAATGTTGTAGACGTATGTTGTAATTTGGTTCTGATTTGTTAATTTTCTTTGGTTTTATTGTCATATGAGAGCCACAATAATTAAGGAGTTTTCCCTCACCTAATATTTGTATGTGATTTTAAATAATATAATAAAACAATTTAAGTCAATATTTAGAGTTTTCACAGCTCTCTCTCCCTCTTTACTCAATTTTGAAAAACACTGATACAGTGAAAATAACCTTCAAATTGAAGTAAAACAAGGCTTGAGCTCTAAGCCAACATTTACATCTGAGTCTCAATCTACTCACCTGTAAAACTGAAATAACATTAAAGCCACTCTTTCACTGTTGTTGACGGTACCTTGATTAATGTGTGACACATAATAGGAGTTCAATAAATAGTACTTAATTTTCATCAGCAACATATGTCAAAATCTGTACCTGTACAGTTTTGTAGCCCAACTCTGAAAATTACATTTTCCACTGGACTATTTAAGACCGTTGAGTTGGGCAGCAAAGATAACAAACCTAACAGCAGAAGAATGGTTTAGCCAGTAAGCGCATCATGATTCTGTACAGAAAATAAGCATAATAAATATATATACTGCCATATATATAGTACCAAATATACATTTTTGTGCCTTGTGTTAAAATCAATATTCAGCAAAGATGAATGCTATTATCACCATGACAGAGTCAACTTTTGGGATACAAAAATAAATCAGAAGTGTTATTCTTTAAAACTGTATTATGATTACAATTATATTATTAAAAATTAGACAAATTTTCAATTTGACGTAACAGTTCAGGAACAATCGTTTCTTAGCAAAGTTGGCTAAGATGGTTTCAGGGCCTACATTTGTATTATTGGAGAGACACCCCCTTTCAAGTGGCACATATAATAGCAACACTCACCTTTTCTGTGCAAAGCAGAAAATAATTTTCAGTAGCATGTTTTCTGGAAGAAATTGCTTGGGCAAGTCTAAAATATCCTTTATCTTTACATAGTTAACAACCTGTAACAATCATTTTATCAAGCTTTTAAAATATTTTTTGAATCCTTAGATTCAAAACCCCAAGAAAGTATCTTAAATCTCTGTTATAAAGACTACGGCTTTGGAGTTTGAGTAGTGAGTACAAGGTATGTTTTGAGTGACTTCTCTTTCTCTAAGATTCTCTTCTTTCCATCATATGCCTTATCTTTTTTTGTCTTTTTAGTTTTTCTCTGGCTATCATATGCTTTATCTGTGAGTGTTATTATACATCATTTTGGAGCTTTTCATTTTTGTGAAATTTGTAGATGGTAACACTGAATTATTTTAACTCATTCTGCAAGGCTTAAAGTAATCCCAAATAGGGACTTTTTTTTTCCCCTGAAAAATGGCCTATGTGGAATTAAATGACTACAATTAAATGCAATCCTAAAAGTTTATTTTTGTTTAATGTTGAAAATTTCACTTCACAAAACAACTCTTAAGATTGGCATTATGGTGTAATTTTAACAGTATCTCTATTTTCTGTCTTATGTTATTATTTTATGCTTACAAACATTTGTTTATAAATAATTTGTTATTTTTCCCAAAGTTATCTAGGAATGCCTCCCTTAAAATATCCATGATCCTTTATGTCCAATTTAAACATCCAAAGCTCTGAGAAATGGAATCATTTTCATACCTCATTTGGCCACAAAATCTGTGTGATCTGATGTGAGGCTTAGTGGGAATGGTCACACATTTTACCATATACTAATGCCCTACATCAACTTGTTTGCTAAACCCCCGACCCCTGGGAAGGTTGATAAATACAGTGCATGCAATCTACTATCTTCCTAAAATCTGAATAGTTCTGCAGTTCAAAAGATATGTGGTCCCAAGGTATTCGGATAAGGGATTATAAATCCATTTTCATAGTAACTGTCAATCCTATTCTCCTACTTAACTATTTGAAAGCTGTTAATAATTGAGGGACTTTTTTGGTAGATAAAATTAGTAACTTGATAATCATTAATTATTATAGTATCTTACTCTCAGAATACTAAAAATGCATTTATACTTCAACTGTCAAAACTTGAACAAAGCACACAAGTGAATTTTTACTCAAAGTACTCTCTGGAATACTTACATTATGAGCAATATAACAGAAATCTTATGTAGTCATATGATGTAATATATATAATATTTTAATCACTTATATTTAAAAGTGAATATTCAGATATTAATATTGGTCAGAATAACAAACTTTGTGTCACTGACATTATATTATAGAGTAGGCATTCAACTATTCTGCCTTTCAAAAGTCAAGGTCAAGTCTGAAACTGAAACCAAATAGTAAATTTTGTCTGAATTCGGAGGCTGAAGCCAGATTTCAATGTATCCTAAATTATATATGTATGTGTATTTTCCAATTTTGCTCAAAGACCATTACTACATTTTAAAAGTGGTTTAGATTCTCATAAAATTTAACAGTGAACATTGGTAACATCGGAACTTACCTTTCAGAAGTCAAATCTTATAGCTCTCTTCTTCAGGACTTTTTAAGCCTAAAATTTAGAATTATTATTATTAATTGTTTTTTGAGATGGAGTCTCACTCTGTCACCTAGGCTGGAGTGCAGTGGCACAATTTCAGCTCACTGCAGCCCCTGCCTCCTGGGTTCAAGTGATTCTCCTGCCTCAGCCTCCCAAGTAGCTGGGATTATAGGCGCACACCACCACGCCCTGCTAATTTTTGTATTTTTAGTAGAGACGAGGTTTCACTATGTTGGCCAGGCTGGTCACGAACTCCTGACCTCAAGTGATCCTCCCACCTCGGCCTTCCCAAATGCTGGGATTACAGGCTTCAGCCACCCTGCCCTAGAATTATTATTATTTTTTTAATCAAGAGAAAAAATAAGACAATCTCTGGATGGAGGGCTATAGTATATATGTGGGTAAGGGTAGGGGGAGTCCACGGATAAGCTTCCTTTGGTGGAGCATGGGCTTTGCATCCACATGATCTGTATTCAAATTTCAGTTTCTCTGTTTTCTAGCTAAATGGTCTTGGGAAATCGGCTTATTTTCTAGACAGTTGGTGTCTTCACTTTTAAAATCGAGGCAACAAAATGAACCTTTCAGGGTTGTTGATAATATTACATGGGTTAATTTATATAACTGTCTAACATAGAGTTACACTATGCATAATACAGAATTCACTATCACCTAGTAAACAGTAAAACAGTGCACGCCTCTTCCTCAAGGGAAAAAGTTTTGAAGAGGGAAAATGCAAGTATGTGATTAAACCTCTGCCTTTCCTAAACAAACTAAATACATCACTGAGTGCCTCTTCTGTCTTTTCTTTAATCTTGTGCTAGTTACTATGCCTGTCCACATACAGAATTATCTGGAGGCCAAAAATATCTGAGCTCCTCAAGATGAAAAGTGTTGTTCTAACCAGTTATTTCAGCCACATCAAAAATGGGCCACACATGAAAGTTTGATCTCACCAACCCCCTCTCACTTTTTCCCCTTAGCTTTCAGCTAAGACGGCTGCTGGATTCAGCCCTTTTCTGTGTCCCTTGGAGAGCTATGAGAACTGAACCAGAGCAGCTACACACTAGTCATTTCTCCATGACTAGGAAAATCCCTGAGCATGCCCACGGCACTAAGCATATCTCTGGAAAATAGATGAGTAGGGAAGCATTTTGCAGTGGGTGGGCTGGAATTCATCCCATTCTGCATGAATTTCAGAGTCTTCCCTTTGAAGTTCAGTCCCTGACCTACAGTTTGGAAGAACTGGGAATGTTTCTATTACCGTTATCATCAGCAGTGGTTTTATTGTTACTTACATTATGAAAGATATTTTTTCTTATCTTGAAACAGGGCAAATGAAGTATGAGGAACAATTCTTGAAAGTAAAATATGCTTCTCATTTTCTGGGATAATGCTTAGAAAATGTGATGGCCATCTAAGGCAAAGCTTACTTAAGTGATTTAACTATCATTTTAAGGAATTCATTTTTTAAAAATCTCATTTATGGTTCATCACTTCAGTATTTTTATGCTGAGTTGTCATATCTTATTTATTTAACTAATTTGCTTATTATTTTGTGACAATTGTATCCTCTTTCGGTATTCTCACTTTTTACATGAAATAGTCAATATATTTCCTAAGTGCCAGGAAAAAAATGAGAACACTTTAAAGAGCTGGAAGTAGAGTATATCTCACGCTTGATGCCAGTAAAAACAACCCACAAGCCAATAAAGGGAAGACAAAGGAAATGCAGTGTCTGCAATGAGTCATTTAACAATATGGCAGTAAAAGGTAAAAGAGAAAGCCTTGGATTGTTTACACTCTTCTTCTGCCCCTCAAATACCCCATCTAAGCCCTTCAACTTTAGCAGATCATTATTTGCATCTACTTTTTTTAAGGAAAGAAAGATCAGGCAACACAGGTTTCCTTTACTGTCTCTACCCTGAATTTCTTCAGATCGCTAAAGAGGAAGAGACTAAACTCCTCTACAGGGAAAACTCCTCACCTATGCCCTGTTCTCTTTCTTTCCACTCTTCTCCACGGCCTTGCCCTCCATCAGTCATCCTTCTACGAAGTGTCAGTCACTCTTGATTCTCCTTGATTTCTCCTTGACCTATTAATGGAAACATGCTGGGTGTTTCCCATACTCATTTTAACGTCCCCTCTGCTTTTCTACCTTCATTACCAAATAGTTACTTTAAATCTAGGTCTTCCACTCTACAAAAATGGTTCTCCTAAGGCTCCCCAGTGGCCTCCCTAAACACAAATTCATTGGACTTCTCTCTATTCTTACCCTCTCTGATCTCGGCAGCATTTGACACTGCTGACACCTACTCCCTGTTGAATTCTCTTCTTTGAAGTCTTAGACTCCCCTCTCTGAACTTTTAACCTCACTATACCTCACAGATTTTCCTTCACTTCTACTCGTTAAATGAAATACTACTAAGAGTCTTTCTTGACCCTCTTTTTATCTTATTCTCTTTGGTGATCTTTCTGGAAAGCTTATTTATTCAACTTTTTCAACTTTCTGCAAATGACTCCAAAATACGTGTTTCCAAGCCTGACTTCTCTCCTAATTCAGCATCTGACTTTCCAGTTGCCTGCTAAACACTGCCGTATCTCCAAAACAATTAAAATTTTAAATTTCAAAGCCAAATGAAGCATCTCATCTTTGAAACATTCTCATCTAAACTAACACATTTTCAGCCTCCAAGAGCATTTGGGAGCACATTCAGCCTCTCCCTTTCTCTCACACCCTACATGAATTTAATCAATGAAAGAAAGATGGGACTTTGAAACCAGACTGACTTGGGTTGAATCCCTGTTGTACCCCTTTCTAGAACTGTGACCTCAGGTTAATTGCTTGATCTCCCTGAGTTTCTTCATCTGAATTAATCAGGTACCCATATTGACTCAGCCCAGGTATTGCACCAGTTAAATGAGACAATGTTCACAAAGCACCTTGTATGTGCCTGACATATCACATCCAGGCAAATAATTTTATACATTTTAGTTTTGCTTACAAATAGTCTCTTTTATTGTAACATTTTCTCTTTCGATATTACTGACATTGTCACCACCTTTGTTTTGCATCTCATTACCACTTGCCTAGATGATTGCAACTTTTCTAAAAATATTTTCTTTCTTATCTCCCAGCCTCCTGTCCATCCTTGTTACTACTGCTAGAACTCCTTCTAGAGCACTGCTATCAGCCACATGGCTTACAGAATAGATGACAAGCTCCCCACCTTGGTATTTAAGTTTCTCCACAACTGTTTCTTTTCACCTTTGAAAATCACTACTACATATGCAGCCCCCTGAGCCCAGTGCTTTGGCCAGACTGGACCCTTAATTTGACATTCTTTACTTTCTTAGCTCCTTACTTTTGGTCACTGATGTTCTTTGCCAACTGGTGGTGTCTGGTTAGGCCATGTGGCCACGGGGCCAATTGCCTGCATTTATTAAAATGATACCAAGAGGAAACCACAGGAAATAGTCTTTATTTGACATAAAAACTATGTGCCAGAAACATTTATAAGTGCTTTGGAGATATTAACTCATTTAATCCTTATAACAACCTTATGAGTTAGGCACTATTAGGATCATAATTCAGAAGATTAAGAAACTGAAGCATACACAAAAAGTTATGCCAGGTGCCCAAGATCATTAAAAATAGCACAGCCAGGCTTCAAATACAGGTAGTCCAGATAGTCAAGAGTCTGTGCTTAACTCATCACTATGCTGTCTCTCCTAAAGGTTTGTCCGGGGCAGCACCAATGTAAGTAGTTTTAACTAAGGTTGCCAGTCTATGTGAAGCTAGACACCAATGGTTAGGACCAAACAGGTCAAGAATGAGATGCATTGATGTGTGAGGAAGTTCAAGGTTGACAGTTGCAAGATGAGCAGATGGGAATTACCTGAGCCAAGTTCAGGAGCTCATGACCACTTTAAACACAGTACCCATGACCTCTGTGACAGCCCAGTTGGGAAAGCTAAGGGATCTGACACAAGCAAGTCTTTCTTGTTAACAGTCATCTGTCTTACCCTGTCCCCATGAGGTGTGAGCTTCCCCGGAGGAGGAATTATGCATTCCTAGCCTTTGTGGCCTCCTAGTATCTGACATAGCACTCATATTTAGTCAACACACATCAGGAGCCTATGTGTGTTAGGAACGGTGTGGGGGTTGGGACATTTCATGGTTTCTTCCCCTAGACTTGCTACGGTACTTTTTCTCTGATTTGATCTGTAAATTGTATTTGTACAAGACATGTGATTGCCAAGAGCTTTCTCCACAGTCTTTGCAGAAGCAATATAAATCACCTTAAAACCACAGGGCTTTCTGGAAATGAATTAGGGTTGAGACTTAAAGAACCGACTCTGGAGAATTTTAATTAGAACTGCAAATTCATCACATAGATTCTTTGCCATTTGGTGAATCAAACGTATCCCAATAAAATTGCTGTGCTTGGCTCAATTACAAGTGCTGCGCCTTCTCCTCTGTATTCCTTCTGGTATCCTGCATAGTGTCTAAATATAGTAGGTTTGCTATACATGCTAGATGAATGCATGTTTGATGATAAGAAATGCTAGTGAAACTTTCACATCTGAGCACTTCTCGTTTTTGTCTCTGAAGTTTAAAGTTGTTTTCCTCAGGGGGAAAGTTGGCTGGTACAATGGAGAAGTGTCTGGGCTGTTGATCACAAGTCTCTAACTCTAGAATTTAGCAAACAACAAAAAAAGTTTGAGATAAATATCTCTATTTTAAAAGCTTACACAAAGTAAAGTTCATTCTGTACACTATTAACCACCAACCTAGACATTCAATGTTTTCTTCCACTTGGGATTAAAAAAAAGAGGTTTTCACTGCATTTTCTCCTAAATCATATAATTATAGGGGTTTTGAAATTACTGGATCTAGTCTTTGCCCTTCAGGCAGAAAGTATGTTTAGAAATTTCCCTGAGTAAAAATCATTATAGTTGTGTCTTGAATTTTGTGTGTAGCATTAGTTTGTATACACATAGAGGGCATAGGTACTGGCTTGCTTTATTTGCAGTGTCATGAAGAAGTCAGATGTAGCTAAACTTTTCTTTTGTCCTCTCACGCCGCATACAAGCATAAAAAAGGAATTGATGTGGTTTCATCAGTTCTAAAGCAGGATCTGTCCCCAACACTGACCCATTGAGCAAACAAGAAATAAGTCAACTTGGTTGCTTCTCGTCCATTTATAACCTGAACACTTTTTTAATGGTTAGGGACAACTTTTGATGAAGTAAAGACAAATTTCAGTATCAGCAGAGACTAGATTAACACATGCTTTATAGTAATTAAAATAAATTAATGGCAATGATATAATAAAACTCCACTGTTCTTTAAAAAAAAAAAAATTCCCTGAGCAGATTAGTTTGTCTTGTTTTTTAGATACGTTTAGAGATTGCACAACTACCACCAATAGCCAGTTTAGTGTTTAATAGCCCAAGTCTGTCTGTCTGTCTTTCTTTCTTTCTTTCTTTCTTTCTTTCTTTCTTTCTTTCTTTCTTTCTTTCTTTCTTTCTTTGTTTCTTTCTTTCTTTCTTTCTTTTTCTTTCTTTTGAGACGGAATTTTGCTCTTGTTGCCCAGGCTGGAGTGCAATGGCGTGATCTCAGCTCACTGCAACCTCTGCCTCCTGGGTTCATGTGATTCTCCTACCTCAGGCTCCCGAGTAGCTGGGATTACAGGTGCACACCACCACGCCCAGCTAATTTTTTTGTATTCTTAGTAGAAACAGGTTTCACCATGTTAGCCAGGCTGATCTCGAACTCCTGACCTCAGGTGATCTGCCCATCTCTGCCTCCCTGGGATCACAGGCATGAGCCACCGCGCCTAGCCTCAAGTCTTATTTCAAATCGAAACTTTCCAACATTTCTTTCTCGTCTCTTCAGTGGAGCTGGAGAACAACTGGGGAACTTTGTGTAATTACTTTATGAAGTCATTTCTCTTTCTCAAGAAAAGACATTTAAAAATTTAGAAAATGTAGTTAGTGAACTATAAACCCCTACATTGCAGGGCCTTCCTGTACATAAAAATGCTTATATTAATATAAAGACAAATAACATGGATATATGTTGTAACTAAACAAATATTTGAGATTGAGTCTTGGTTCTAACTCTTACTAGCTATGTGGTTTTAAAGGAATATAATATCATCTTTATGAAACCCTGTTTCTTTATGTAATATATCTTTATGAAATTCTGTTTCCTTATCTAAATTAATGTGCAAAATGGAATCACAATAACCTAACAGAGAGGTTTTCTTATACCATGAAACCATGTTGCTTTGGGGATGGGAGCATGCCAGCTTAGCAATAATCCAATACTACTCAATTATCACAGCAGAATAGGCAATTAGACTTGTATGCCTACTTTCTTCATGAAGCTGTAAATTCTTCAGGATAGGGATTCTGCCTTATTCATCTTCATAGCCTCTGTTACCTGTGCAATGTACAATGTAGGTATTTAGCAAATATGTATGGGATTTTAAGATTGTCTGATTGAAATATTTATAATACTTTAAATATTGGCTGGGCTGTGCAAAGTGTCTCATGCCTATAATCTCAGCACTTTAGGAGGCTGAGGCAGGAGGATCACTTGAGCCCAGGAGTTTGAGGTCAGTCTTGGCAACATAATGAGACACTGTCTCTACAAAAAACTGAAGAATAAAAAATTATCTGAGTGTGGTAGCATGTGCCTGTAGTCCTAATAACTCAGGAGGCTGAGGTGGGATGATTGCTGGAGCCTGGGAAGTTGAAGCTGCAGTAAGCTGTAATCATAACACTGCACTCCAGCCTGGGCCAAATAAATAAATAAATGTATGTTAGCTGGTTAGCTGAAGGGAGACTTGATATACCAAAATAACTCCTTCTCATCTTCAAGTGTATAGAAAGACATTTTCCTTCTTGTACTTCATATATATCAGCATGAAGATTTTAAATTTAGCAACAAACTAAACCCAAATTGAGTAATATAACATGTTCTAAATCCTGGAAATGCTTCCTTGCCCTGAAACTGTATGTTCATTCTAAAAGGAGAAAAAAAAAATAGATCATACAGAGTAACAAGATTAAATATTAGACAAAGAAGCAAGTAAGATATTTGAAAACTGACATGACTGAAGGAAGCAATGCACATTTAAATGGCAAATATTTTACTCCAGGGACTTGGCTAAAGCATTTGAAAATCTAGGGGCCAATTATGTGAACTCTGGAGACTGTCGGGAGGATAGTTACGACTATGTGGGTGCTGGAAAAGAATATGTCTTTTCTTTGCACAGGCTTCCAGAACTAGTTCTCATGAATGCCTAAAATATTTGTTGTGGCGTTTTATAAAGTCACGTCAGGAGCTTTTTTTTCCCCCTTGCTTTTAGAGAAACTATTGTCCTCTTGAGCTTCTTTTCAAACATAGTGTATATTTTTGGATATTTGTAGCAACTTCATAAATTCTTTTAACTTTTTTAGTTTAGCCATGTGATATAAAACTTTTCCATTTAAAATGCAAGTTTACCAAAAGAGAAGGTGTTAATAAGAAAATTTCAGTTTTTCCTCTTCCTTCTGGTTGACCTTGTCAAACAAAAGAACTACTTGAGTTTACCTTCCAAGGCCTTAATTAGGGAATGAATAGACTTTCCTTTCTAGACACCCACACCCACACACACACATATACACACACACATACACATACATGCGCACACACACACATACACGCACACACACACATATACACACACACATACACGCACACGCACACACACACACATACACACACACACACATACACATACATGCGCACACACACACATACACGCGCACACACACACACACATATACACATACACACTCACAATACATACACACACTCACACCCCCTCACACTCTTTAAACACACAGATATTTAGAAAAAGAATTTTTTTTTTTTCCGAGATGGAGTCTCGCTCTGTTGCCCAGGCTGGAGCACAGTAGCGCGATCTCGGCTCACTGCAAGCTCTGCCTCCCGGGTTCGTGCTATTCTCCTGCCTCAGTCTCCCAAGTAGCTGGGACTACAGGCGCCCGCCGCCACACCTGGCTAATTTTTTTGTATTTTTAGTAGAGATGGGGTTTTACCATGTTAGCCAGGATGGTCTCGATCTCCTGACCTCATGATCTGCCCGCCTCGGCCTCCCAAAGTGCTGGGATTACAGGCATGAGCCACTACGCTCAGCCAGAAAAAGAAAATTTTTTGAGACAGCTTCTCTCTTGCTCTGTTGCCCTGGCTGTGATCTCAGCTACCTGCAGCCTCAACCTCCTGGGCTCAGGCAATCCTCCCATCTCCACCTCTTGAGTAGCTGGGACCACAGGAGCATGCCACCATACCCAGCGAATTTTTGTATTATATGTAGAAACAGGGGCCTTACTATGTTGCACAGGCTGGTCTCGAACTCCTGGCCTCAGGCCAGGTTCCTCCTGCCTTGGCCACCCAAAGTGCTGGGATTACAGGCATGAGCCACTACACCCAGCCATAAAAGAATATTTTCCAAAAGGGCTTTTTCTTCTAAAACTCCCTGGGATTGGGTATCTTGCACCTTTGTTCCAGATGGGCTGATGATTAAAGAACCTGAGGCGATACCAGAACCCACCAACTTGACAATGCTTTTAGGGTGAGCACAATCTATTCATGACACTTGGGCTACACAAGGCCATTCAGACTCAGCTGCAGGAATTTCTGTCCAATTGTAGAGATTCTTTGTTATTCATCACGAATGCCACCTTATCACTCCTCACTGTATAGCAATCTAGGCAGGAAAGCCTCTTGCCATCTCCGGTGCAGAGAATACTGACACAAAGTATGTGAACTACAGATTCAGATGGCAGTTACTTTGCAGAGGAAAATACAGTCTGAGAGATGCTTTTCACAGCAACGGGCATCCTGTGATTGGAGCCTGTCCTCCAGAAACTTCAAACTCTTTTGAAAGTTCTAGATGCCATTTGTACACTTAGCGCAAACCAGGGAGATACAGCCAGAGTTAAATCTGTGAGTGGAAAATAACTTGGAATCTACTTGGAATCACTTTTTGTTTGTTTGTTTGCTTGTTTGTTTCAATAGGTTTTGGGGGAACAGGTGGTATTTGGTTACATGAATAAGTTCTTTAGTGGTGATTTCGGAGATTTTGATACACCCATCACGCAAACAGTATACACCGTACCCAAGGTGGTCTTTTATCCCTAACTCCCTTTCCACCCTTTCCCCTGAGTCCCAAAGCCCATTGTATCATTCTTTTTTGTTTTGTTTATTTGTTTGTTTTTTATTGAGACAAGGTCTTGCTCTGTCGCCCAGGCTGGGGTGCAATGGTGCAATCTCCGCTCACTGAAACTTCTGTATCATTCTCTTTTTTTCTGAGACAGAGTCTCTCTCTGTCACTCAGGCATGATCTCTGCTCACTGCAACCTCCGCCTCTGGGTTCAAGCAATTCTCTTGCCTCAGTCTCCCGAGTAGCTGGGATTACAGGCCTGCTCAACCATGCCAAGTAATTTTTGTATTTTTAATAGAGACAGGGTTTTGCCATGTTGGCCAGCCTGGTCTCGAACTCCTGACCTCAAGTGATCCTCCCACCTCAGCCTCCCAAAGTGCTGAGATTACAGGCCTGAGCCACTGTGCCCAGCCAAAAACTTGTATCAATCTTATGCTTTTGTGTCTTCATAGCTTAGCTCCCCCTTAAGAGTGAGAACATATGATGTTTGGCTTTCCATTCCTGAGTTAATTCACTCAGAATAATGGTCACCAATTCCATCCAGGTTGCTGCAAATGCCATTATTTTCTTCTTTTTTATGACTGAGTGATATTTCATGGTGTATAGATATACAGCACATTTTGTTTATCCACTTGTTCATTGATGGGCATTTGGGCTGGTTCCATATTTTTGCAATTGTAAATTGTGCTGCTGTAGACATGCATGTGCAAGTATCTTTTCCATATAATGACCTCTTTTCCCCTGGGTAGGTACCCAGTAGTGGGATTGCTGGATCAAATAGTAGTTCTACTTTTAGTTCTTTATGGAATCTCCACACTGTTTTCCATAGTGGTTGTACTAGCTTACATTCCCACCAACAGTATAAAAGTGTTCCCTTTTCACCACATCCACGCCAACATCTACTGTTTTTTATTTTTTGATTATGGCTATTCTTTAAGGAGGAAGGTGGTATCGCACTGTGGTATTGATTTGCATTTCCCTGATAATTAGTGTTTAGCATTTTTTCATATGTTTGTTGGCCATCTGTATATCTTCTTTTGAGAATTGTGTATTCATGTCCTTAGCCTACTTTTTGATGGGTTATTTGTTTTGTTCTTGCTGATTTGAGTTCCTTGTAGATTCTGGATATTAGTCCTTTGTCAGATATGTAGATCGAGGAGATTTTCTCCCACTCTGTGGGTAGTCTGTTCACTCTGCTGATTATTTCTTTTGCTGTGCAGAAGCTTTTTAGTTTAATTAGGTCCCATCTATTTATCTTTGTGTTTGTTGCATTTGCTTTTCAGTTCTTACTCATTAAGTCTTTGCCTAAGCCAGTATCTAGAAGGGATTTTTCTGATGCTATCTTCTAGAAATTTTATGGTTTCAGGTCTTAGATTTAAGTTTTTGATCCATCTTGAGTTGATTTTTGTATAGGATGAGATACGAGGATTCAGTTTCATTCTTCTATATGTGACTTGCCCATTATCCCATCACCATTTGCTGAAGAGGATGTCCTTTTCCCACTTTACGTTTTTGCTTGCTTTGTCAAAGATCAGTTTACTGTAAATATTTGGCCTTATTTCTGGGTTCTCTATACTATTCCATTGGTCTATATGCCTGTTTTACACCAGTAGCATCCAGTTTTGGTAACTACGGCTTTATAGTATAGTTTGAAGTTGGGTAGTGTGATGCCTCCAGATTTGTTCTTTTTGCTTAGTCTTGCTTTGGCTATATGGGCTCTTTTTTGATTCCACATGAATTTTAGGATTTTTTTTCTAGTTCTGTGAAGAATGATGGTGGTATTTTGATGGGAATTGCATCAAATTTGTAGATTGCTTTTGGCGGTATGGTCATTTTCACCATATTGATTCTCCCCATCCGTGAGCATGGGATGTGTTTCCATTTGTTTGTGTCATCTGTGATTTCTTTCAGTGGTGTTTTGTACTTTTCCTTGTAGAGGTCTTTCACCTCCTTGGTTAAGTATATTCCTAAGTTTTGTTTTGTTTTGCAGCTACTGTAAAAGGGGTTTAGTTTCTTACTTGATTCTCAGCTTGGTCACTCTTCTAACAGAGCTATAGCAGAGCTGCTGATTTGCGTACATTAATTTTGTATCCTGAAACTTTGCTGAATTCATTTACCAGTTCCAGGAGTTTTTTGGATGAGTCTTCAGGGTTTTCTAGGTATATGATCATGTCATCAGCAGACAACAACAGTTTGATTTTCTCATTACCAATTTGGATGCCCTTTTTTTCTTTCACTTGTCTAATTATTCCAGCTAGGACTTTCAGTGCTATGTTGGATAGAAGTGGTAAAAGTGGGCATCCTTGTTGTATTAGTCAGGGTTCTCTAGAGGGACAGAACAAACAGGATAAATGTACATACGAAGGGGAGTTTATTAAGGAGTACGGACTCATACGATCACAAGGTGAAGTCCCACAATAGGCTGCCTGCAAGCCGAGGAGCACAAAAGCCAATCTGAGTCCCAAAACCTCAGAAAGAGGGAAGCCAACAGAGCAGCCTTCAGTCTGTGGTCAAAGGCCTGAGAGCCCCCTGGCAAATCACGGGGTAAGTCCAAGAGTCCAAAAGCTGAAGAACTTGGAGTCTGATGTTCAAGGGCAGGAAGCGTCCAGCACGAGAGAAAGAAGAAGACCAGAAGACTCGGCAAGTCTAGTCCTTCCAACTTTCTCTGCCTGCTTTATTCTAGCTGTGCTGACAGCTGATTAGATGGTGCCCACCCAGAATGAGGGTGGGTCTGTCTCTCCCAGTCCACTGATTCAAATGTTAATCACCTTTGGAAACACCCTCACAGACACACCCAGGAACAACTCTTTGCATCCTTCGATCCAATCAAGTTGATACTCAATATTAACCATCTCAAGTCTACCCCTTGTCGACTTGAACTCATACACATCTGCAATCGCACATAACTTTCAAATAAAGGCAATAATAAGGTCATAGTTATACCTAACATAATACAGCTATCCTTCATACAATCAGAAGTACACTAATCCTTAGTCTAAATGCTATTACATAAAGTTAACAATACTTAAATACTGATATGAAGTCAATAAATATTATGTCACAGGATAAAGAAAAAAGAAAGAAAATAAAATGAAGCTATTTTCTTAGTACAAGTGTATACATGCACAAACATGTTCCTAACAAAATAAGGAGGAAATACTTATGACAATTACAGTCCTTGTTTCTGCAACTGGTCATGTGGTTTTAGCTAGCACTGATGACTACCTTCTTCTACCACCCATTTTGTATTCCCTTTGCCTTCAGCAAGCACCTCAGTGGGTTACGGTTTTTTACCTGATGGAGTGGCCCCAACCTTCATTCCTAAAGGGTCTGGGCCATTTGTAGTCCTGCCTGAATTGGGTTGTTGTAATTTCCCAGTGACCTTAATCACAGGATATGGTAATACTAAGAGACACCCTAAGAGATCTCTTGTATTCCACACATGCTCTTCCTTACCTCCATTGTGGACTTCCTTACTTCCATAGTAGACCGATTTCATGTTGGTAGTCTGGGTCAGTCACCCCAGCCAATGCTATAACTCCCTTCTTAGCCTGTTGACTTAGGGATAGGAGGAGCCCAAAGTGTCCAGGTGGCAATCTTAACTTCCAGTTTAATGGAATCGTATCACCTGGGGGCTGCATTCCTCCTTCTGGAACTAAGACCTCTAGACTAGCAGAACACAATGTTGCAGAACAGGAAGCAAAAATTTTGCTAGTGGGTCACTAGGGGTGATGGTGAGTGATGGCATTTCCACTTCTACCCCCTGATTCCTGGACCTATGAATCCTGGCTATAAGAGAAACAGTACCATGTATTAGATGCTGATTCAGGGCATACACAGCCTTCTGGAGAACTCTGCCCTAGCCCTGCAAAGTATTGTCACCTAGTTGACATTGTGATTGTGACTTCAAAAGGCCATTCCACCGTTCTATCAATCCAGCAGCTTCAGGATGATGAGGAACATGATAAGACCAGTGAATTCCATATGCATGAGCCCACTGCTGCACTTCTTTAGCCATAAAGTGAGTGCCTTGGTCAGAGGCAATGCTGTGTGAAATACCATGATGATGGATAAGGCATTCCATGGGTCCACAGATGGTAGTCTTGGCAGAAATATATCGTACAGGATGGGCAAACCCATATCTGGAGTATGTATCTATTCTGGTGAGGACAAACCTCTGCCCTTTCCATGATGGAAGAAGTCCAAGTAGCTGACTGATTACCTTGAGGAATGGTACTATATTGAGGGCTCCATGTTGGTCTCTGCTACTGGCAAATTGGGCACTCAGTGGTGGCCATAGCAAGGTCAGCCTTGGTGAGTGGAAGTTCATGTTGCTGAGCCCATGTGTAACCTCCATCCCTGCCACCATGGCCACTTTGTTCATTGGCCCATTGAGGGATGACAGGGTGGCTGAGGAAAGAGGCTGAGTCGTGTCCACAGAATGGGTCATCCTATCCACCTGATTATTAAAATCCTCCTCTGCTGAGGTCACCCTTTGTTGAGCATTCACATGAGATACAAATATCTTCACAGTTTTTGCCCACTAGATAAGTTCATCCACATCCCTCTTCCCCAAATTTCTCTGTCACTGATTTTCTAATCATGCTTCTTCCAACTCCCTGACCATCCAGCACAGCTCATGCATCAGTATATAATCGCACATATGGCCATTTCTCCTTCCAAGCAAAGTGCACAACCAGGTGCACTGCTCAAAGTTCTGCCCACTGGGAAGATCTACCTTTGCCACTGTCCATCACGATTGTCCTAAAAAGGGGCTGTAGTGCTCCAGCTGTCCACTTTCGGGTGGTGCCTGCATATCGTGCAGACCCATCTGTAAACCAGGTCCTAGTCTTCTCTTCCTCTGTCAACTCATCAGAGGGAACTCCCTATGAGGCCATGAGTGCAGGCTGGGGGTGAGAAGGCAGGGTGGCAGGAGTGGAGACCATGGGCATTTGAGCCACTTCCTCATGTAAACTTGTGCCCTCAGGACTTGCTTGAGCCCAATCATGTATATACCACTTCCATTTGATGATGGAATGCTGCTTTGCATGGCCCACTTTATGGCTATATGGCTCAGAAAGCACCCAGTTGATGATAGACAGTTCAGGTTGCATGGTCACTTGATGATGCATAGTCAAACGTTCAGTTTCTACCAAAGCCCAGCAACAGGCCAAGAGCTGTCTCTCAAAAGGAGGGTAGTTATTTGCAGAAGATGACAGGGCCTTGCTCCAAAATCCTAGAGGTCTCTACTGTGATTCACCTATGGGGGCTTGTCAAAGGCTCCAAACAGCATCCCTGTCTGCCACTGACACCTCAAGCACCATTGGATCTGCTGGGTCATATGGCCCAAGTGAAAGAAGCTTGCACAGCAGACTGGACCCGTTGCAGAGCTTTCTTCTGTTCTCGGCCCCACTCAAAACTGTCAGCCTTTCATGTCACTTGATAAATGAACCAGAGTAACACACCCGAATGAGGAGCGTGTTGCCTTCAAAAGCCAAATAGGCCCACTAGATGTTGTGCCTCTTTCTTGGTTGTAGGAGGGGCCAAATGCAGCAATTCATCCTTCACCATAGAAGGAATATCTTGACAGGCCCCACACCACTGAACCAGTAGGAATTTGTCTGAGGTAGAAGATCCCTGAATTTTAGTCAGGTTTTTTCCCATCCTCTGGCATGCAAATGTCTCACCAATAAGTGCAGTGTGTTTGCTACTTTCTCACTCACTGGACCCAATCAGCATAATATCATCAATGTAATGGACCAGTGTGATATGCAGAAAGGAAAAGTGATCAAGATCTCTGAGAACAAGATTATGACACAAAGCCAGAGAGTTGTTATACCCCTGCAGTAGGACAGTAAAGGTATATTGCTGACCTTGCCAGCTGAAGGCAAATTGCTTCTGGTGGGCCTTATGGATAGGAATAGAGAAAAAGGCATTTGCCAAGTCAATGGTTGCATAACACATACCAGAAGATGTATTAATTTGTTTCAAGCAATGAATACATCTGGTACAGCAGCTGCAATTGGAGTCACCACTTGGTTAAGCTTACAATAATCCACTGTCATCCTCCAAGATCCATCTGTCTTCTGCACAGATCAAATAGGGGAGTTGAACAGGGATGTGGTGGGAATCACCATCCCTGCATCTTTCAAGTCCTTGATGGTGGCACTAATCTCCACAATCCCTCCAGAGATGAGATACTGTTTTTCATTTAGTGTTTTTCTAGGTAGAGGCAGCTCTAATGGCTTCCATTTGGCCTTTCCCACCATAGTAACCCTTCACCCTCCCAGGCAGGGAGCCAATATGGGAGTTCTGCCAGCTGCTAAGTATGTTATGCCAATTATGTGTTCTGGCACTGGGGAAATGACCAAAGGATGAGTCCAGGGACCCACTGGACCCACTGTAAGTCAGACCCGAGTGAAAACTCCACTGATTACCTGACCTCCATAAACCTCTACTTTAACTGGAGGACCACAATGACATTTGGGTCCCCTGGAATCAACATCAGCTCAGAGCCAGTGTCCAGTAGTCCCCGAAAGTTCTGATCATTCCTCTTTCCCCAGTGCACAGTTACTCTGGTAAAAGGCTGGAGGTTTCCCTGGGGAAGGATGGGAGAAAGATTAACAGCATCGATTGTTGGTAGTGTAGTGTGGTCCTTCCTCAAGGGGAGCCTGGCCTCCCCTTCATTCAAGGGATTCTGGGTCTGTAAATTGTTTCAAGTCTGGAAATTGATTGAGGGGCCAAAATCTTTATTTTTATAATTCAAATTAGTTTTGTCCACTCGGCCTGGAAGCTTTTGCTTATACAAATTACTATAAGTTAGAATGCAGTAGGCTTCTTATCAATTTCACTTCTAGGAACACCATGATTAGCCAGTGCCAGAGCTCTTCACGAGTCAGACTATTCTGATTGCTGCTTTGCCTCTGCTGTCTCTTACGGTAACTACACCTTGCCTTTGAGGGTTGAACGCCATCACTTGGCCCCTGCCACCTCGACATTCAATTATTTCCATTGCATTAAATTTTCTTATTAAGTGGCTGTAGTTCCCACTGTAAGACCTGGCCTACAGAGAAGGGTAATCACAGAGCTCTTCAAGGATGAAGGTGCTGCCCTCAAAAATCTATTAAGCAAAGTATTGGTGAAGGATATGTCTTCTGTACACTCCAGCTGGGATGAGTAGGTCTAAAGCAACTAATCCATTCTAGCATCCCAATCTCCCTAAGCCTTTGGATCCCTTCCTCTACATTAAACCAAGGGAGATCAGGCATTTCGTCTCCAGCTTGCTCACAGTGGGCCATCTTTTGATCCATAGTTTAGCTAACCAAGCAAATGAACTATTAGAACTGTTTTTAACTCCCTGAGCTGCAACATTAAATGCAGGATCCCTGTTTAGTGGACCCATGTCAATAAATTCAGTCTGATATAATTTTATGTTCCTTCCACCATTATCCCACACCCTTAATATCCATTCCCATGCATGTTCTCCAGATTTCTGCTGATATAAATTAGAAAACTCAAGCAGTTCTTTGGGAGTGTAGCGTATCTCCTTGTGGGTCACACTCTAAACCTTACCTCTAGGGACCTGTTGGAACTTGAGTCTAGTTATAGGTCTAGAAGCAAATAGGGGTGTTGGGAGTGGGTCCTGAGGAGAATACGTATTTTTTTTTGCCTGGCAGCTTCACTGTTGCTTCAGGCAGTGCAGGGTTATCTCCTCAAAGGTAGAAAGGCTGATGGCAGTGAGGATGTTGCCACTACTGGGTATCAGGAAGCTGTTCCTTCTGGCAAAAAAAGTTCATCAGAGTTTATGAGCTGTGTCTCTGGCTTCATCAGGGTCCTCCCACATGACCCCATTCTAAGTTGCAGGGTCCCATTCATTTCTAATCAATGCCCTCACCTTAACAGTAGACACCTGACAAGACTGAGCATGCACCTTCCATTGCAGGTCAGCCACTCTCGTGATAAGAGCTTCTGTCTGATTTTCTGCAATTTCAGACCCTTGTCTAGAGGAGATAAGACACTCACTATGGGAAATCTCAGAAGACTTGAGGCTCTGTATGTGCTTCTGGAGTCAGGAGTTAGAATTTCTGAGCTGATCCTTTTCTTTCATCACTTTTCCAGCAAGCTTATGAGCAACCAACCGTCTTCATTATATTCCTTGGTTCTCCACATATGGTCAAAGGTATTATGTATAGAGTCACTAAATTCCTTACCGCTCATGAGCAGTGAATCAGGAGTATCAAATGCATTTATTTTGCATAACTCTCTAAAGAGTGCATGCCAAGGACTATCAGTGTTCTTCATACTATTAGAAGTAGAGTGCTTAGCATTTTTGGGTTTAATCAGATTAAACAGCCAACTCCAGAAACCTCCAAACCAACTAAAGAAATCTGTTCTTAAAATTCTGTTCCTCTAGAGCCACTCCTGGTACCAAAATCTGCATTAGTCTGGGTTCTCTAGAAGAACAGAACTAATAGGATAAATGTATATATGAAAGGGAGTTTATTAAGGTGAATTGACTCACACAATTACAAGGTAAAATCCCACCATAGGCCATCTGCAAGCCAAGGAGCAAGAAAGCTAGTCTGAGTTCCAAAACTTCAAAAGTAGGGAAGCTGACCATGCGGCCTTCAGTCTGTTGTCAAAGGCCCAAGAGCCCCCTGGCAATCACTGTTGTAAGTCCAAAAGTCCAAAAGCATAAGAACTTGGAATCTGATCTTCAAGGGCAGGAAGCATCCAGCATAGGAGAAAGATGAAGACTGAAAGACACAGCAAGTCTAGTCCTTCCAACTTTTTCTGCCTGCTTTATTCTAGCTTGCTGGCAACTGAATAAATGGTGCCCAGACAGATTGAGGGTGGGTTTGTCTCTCTTAGTCCACTGACTCAAATGTTAATCTCCTCTGGAAACACCCTCACAGACACACCCAGGAACAATACTTTGCGTTCTTCAATCCGGTCAAGTTGACACTCAATATTAACCATCACACTTGTCTTGTTCCAGTTCTCAGGGGGAATGCTTTCAACTTTTCCAAGTTCAGTATAATGTTGGCTATGGGTTTGTCATATATGGCCTATATTACGTTAAGGTATGTCTCTTCTATGCTGATTTTGCTGAGGGTCTTAATCATAAAGGGATGCTGGATTTTGTCAGATGCTTTTCCTGCATCTATGGAAATGATCGTGTGATTTTTGTTTTTAATTCTGTTTATATGGTGTATCACAATTATTGATTTGAGGATGTTAAACCATCCCTGCATTCCTGATATGAAACCCATTGATCACAGGGGATTATCTTTTGATATGCTGTTGGACTCAGTAAGCTACTATTTTGTGAAGGACTTTTGCATCTATGTTCATCAAGGATATTGGCTTTTGTTGTTGTTGTTGTTGTTATATTCTTTCCTGGTTTTGGTATTAAGGTGATGCTGGCTTTATAGAATGATTTAGGAACGATTTCCTCCTTATTTTTTGGAATAGTGTCCAAAGGATTGGTACCAAATCTTCTTTGAATGTTTGATAGACTTCAGCTGTGAATCCATCTGATCCTGGATGTTTTTTGGTTGTAACTTTTACATTACCATTTCAATGTCACTGCTTGTTATTGGTCTGTTCAGAGTTTCTATTTCTTCATGGTTCAGTCTAGGAGAGTTGTATATTTTTTATATTTCCAGGAATTTACCCATCTTCTCTATGTTTTCTAGTTTATGCACATAAAGATGTTTTTAATAGCCTTGAATAATCTTTTGTATTTCTGTGGTATCTTGTTGTAATATCTCCTGTTTCATTTCTAATTGAGCTTATTTGAATCTTCTCTCTTCTTGGTTAATCTTGCTAATGGTCTATCAATTTTGTCTTTTCACAAAACCAACTTTTTGTTTTATCTTTTGTGTTTTGTTTGTTTCAATTTCATTTAGTTCTCTGATCTTGCCTATTTATTTTCTTCTACTGGATTTGGGTTTGGTTTGCTCTTGTTTCTCTAGTTCCTTGAGGTGTGTCCTTAGATAGTCTATTTGTGCTCTTTCTGACTTTTTGATGTAGGCATTTAATGCTATGAACTTTCCTGTTAGCACTGCTTTTGCCATATTCCAGGGCTTATGATAGGTTGTGCCATTATTATCATTCAGTTCAAATAATTTCCATCTTGATTTCATTATTGACCCAACGATCATTCAGGAGCAGGTTATTTAATTTCCATGTATTGGCATGGTTTTGAGGGTTCCTTTTGGAGTTGATTTCCAATTTTATTACACTGTAGTCTGAGAGAGTAACTGTATAACTTATGAGTATTTACATAATTTATATAATTTTGATTTTCTTAAATTTGTTAAGACTTGTTTTGTCACCTATCATATGATCTTCTTGGAGAATGTTCCATGTGCTGATGAATAATAGAATGTATATTCTGCAGTTGTTGGGTAGAATGTTCTGTAAATATCTGTTAAGTCCATTTGTTCTAGTGTATAGTTTAAGTCCATTGTTTCTTTGTTGATTTTCTGTCTTGATGACCCATCTAGTGTTGTCAGTGGAGTGTTGACGTCTCCCACTATTAACGTGTTGCCATCTATCTCATTTCTTAGGTCTAGTAGTAATTGTTTTATAAATTTGGGAGCTCCAGTCTTAGGTGCATATATATTTAGGATTGTGATATTTTCCTGTCGGACTAGTCCTTTTATCATTATATAATGTCCCTCTGTGTTTGATTAACTGTTGTTGCTTTAAAGTTTTTTTTGTCTGATATAGGAATAACTACTCCTCCTCGCTTTTGGTGTCCATTTGCATGGAATATCTTTTCCCACCCCTTTACCGTAAGTTTATGAGTCCTTATGTGTCAGGTGAGTCTCTTGAAGACAGCAGATGCTTGGTTGGTGAGTTCTTATGCATTTGCCACTATGTATATTTTAAGTGGAGCATTTAGGCCATTTACATTCAACATTAGTATTGAAATGTGAGGTACTATTTTCTTCATTGTGTTATTTGTTGCCTGAATATCTTGTTTTTGTTCATTGTGTTATTGTTTTATAGATCCTGTGAGAATTACACTTTAAGGAGATTCTATTTTGGTGTATTTTGAGGATTTGCTTCAAGATTTATAACTCCTTTTAGTAGTTCTTGTTGTACTGGCTTGGTAGTGCCTAATTCTCTCAGCATTCATTTGTCTGAAAAGACTGTATTTTCCTTCATTTATGAGGCTTAGTTTCACTGGATACAAACTTCTTGGCTGATAGTTATTTTGTTTAAGGAGGCTAAAGATAGGACCCCAATCCCTTCTAGCTTTAAGGTTTCTGCTGAGAAATCTGCTGTTAACTTGATAGGTTTTCCTTTGTAGGTTACCTGATGCTTTTGCTTCACAGCTCTTAAGATCCTTTCCTTCATCTTGACTTCAGATAAACTGATGACTATGTCCCTAGGTGACAATCTTTTTGTGATGAATTTCCCAGCTGTTCTTTGATCTTCTTGTATTTGAATGTCTAAATCCCTATCAAGGCCAGGAAAGATTTCCTCAATTATTCCCACAAATATGTTTTCCAAACTTTTAGATTTCTCTTCTTCCTCAGGAACACCAATTATTCTTGGATTTGGTCATTTAACATAATCCCAAACTTCTTGGAGGCTTTTTTAAGATTTTTTTTTCTTTGTCTTTGTTGGATTTGGTTAACTTGAAAGCCTTGCTTCAAGCTCTGAAGTTGAAGTTCTTTCTTCTGCTTGTTCATTTCTATTGCTGAGACTTTCCAGTGCATTTTACATTTCCTTAAGTGTGTCCTTGATTTCCAGTTGTGATTGTTTTTTATTTATACTGTCTATTTCACTAGAGATTTTTCCATTCATATCCTGGTGGGTTTTTTTTTGTTTGTTTTTGTGTTTTTTTCTTTAAATTGGACTTCACCTTTCTCTGGTGCCTCCTTGATTGGCTTAATGATTGACCTTCTGAATTCCTTTTCTGGCAATCAGAGATTTCTTCTTGGTTTGGATCGATTGCTGGTCAGCCACTGTGATATTTTGGGGATATTAAAGAACCTTGTTTTGTCATATTACCGGAATAGTTTTTCTGGTTCCTTCTCGTTTGGGTAGACTATGTCAGAGGGAAGATCTGGGACTCAAGGACTGCTGTTTCAATTCTTTTGTCCCATGGCTTGCTTCCTTGATGTGGGGCTCTCCTCCTTCCCCTAGGGATGGGCTTCCTGAGAGCCAAACTGCAGTGATCATTATTTCTTTTCTGGATCTAGCCACTCAGTGGAGCTACCAGGCTCTGGGCTGATAATGAGGACTCTCTGCCAAGAGTCCTGTGATGTGATTCATCTTCAGGTCTCCCAGTCGTAGATATCAGCACCTAATCTGGTGGAGGTAGCCAGGGAGTGATATGGACTCTGTGAGGGGCCTCAGCTGTGTTTTTGTTAAGTGCACTGGTTTTGTGTTAGTTGGCCTCCAGCAAGGAGGTGACACTTTCAAGAGACCATCAGCTTGCAATAGTATAGGGAGGATCAGGTGGTAGGTGGGACCATAGAGGTCCCAAGAGGTTATGTCCTCTGTCTTTGGCTACCCAGAGTAGGTAGAGAAAGACCACCAGGTGGGAGCAGGGTTAGGCACGTCTGAGCTAAGACTCAGTGGGGCTTGCTATGGCTGCAGTGGGGGATCGGGATGCGGTTCTCAGGCGAATGGAGTAATGTTCCCAGGGGAATTATGGCTGCCTCTGCTTCCTCACACAAGTCACCAGGGAAGTGGGGGAACCCCGGCAGTCACAGGCCTCACCCAGCTCCCACACAGCCAGCAAGTTGAAGGCCAGTCTCACTCTCACTGTGCCCCACAACAGCACTGAGTTATATATTCAGGCAGCTGGTGAGCTGGGCTGAGAACTTGACCCAGGCTGCAAGCCTCCTGGCTGAGAAAGCACATGGACTCACAGTTCCTTGGCTGTCCCGTAGAGTCTGCAGTGGCAATCCACCTCCTTCAAAGGGTCTGTGAATTCTCTCGGCTTTCCTGGTATGTTTCTGTGGCAGTTCTTGGAGCAACAGTTTATGATGTGGGTCTCTACATGCTCTGCTCACCTGAGTGGGACCTGCAAGCTAGTCTGGCCTCCTGTCTGCCATTTTCCCCCATCTTTCTACCCTTCACTTTTGAAAGGATGTCACGTTCAATTTAATGCCAATCCTAGCAGGAGAAACTAAACAAAATAAATCTGTCGAAATATTGTTGTAGCTATTTTCTGATTAACTCTGGGAATGATCCTCTCAGTATGGATTGGATTGACCTGAAATTACGTGAAAAATTAAAATAATTAAACATGGTCATAGTTTAAGAAAATAACTTCCAGTTTCTGTATCACTTATGTGAATATTGGGTTACTGCACTTGTTGAGAAATGGTTATCAGGTTAAATCTGATGAGGGCAGAGCCACCATTCTTTGGGTTTGGAAGTAGTGATTCCCCTAAAGGGCAGACAGGTCTTTCTTGGTATATTCATGAGAAGAGGCAATTCCTAAAGCAGGAAAACTGTAGTGACCTCCAGGTAGATAAGAGAAAAAAGCCCCACCTCCTTTCTTGCTAAACTGTGAAGAATGTAGGTGTCCAGGAAAGTGAGCCCTACAGTCTGGGGTTAACAATAGCCTTTTCTAGGTGGATGCAAGGAGGTAGCCAGTAAGCACAGAACAGCATTCAAAGTGCCATACAAGATGAAAGTCTCTAAAGTACTTTGTTTGCTAGATTTTCTAGATTTGTTTTACTCTTTTGTTAGGTTTCTTTGTAATTGTCTATCCTTGCAGTAAAATCTGGTTGGATTATTCCATATTTGTCAGCCCTATTAAAGATTATAAAGAGAAAGTATGAGTGAGAGTGTTGGAGATGGTATCAGAAAGCTCTAACAGCAGAGCGGTGTTTATCCAAGTCAGGTTTTCAGAGGCTGAAGTCCTAGCTGTTTCTCTCCCTTTCCTTCCCTTCCCTTCCCTTCCCTTCCCTTCCCTTCCCTTCCCTTCCCTTCCCTT
>NW_016828382.1:912426-941391 GCF_001698545.2 Rhinopithecus bieti | reverse complement strand
CTCCCCTCCCCTCCCCTCCCCTTCCCTTCCCTTCCCTTTTTCCTTTCCTTTCTTTTCTTTTCCTTTCCTTTCCTTTCCTTTCCTTTCCTTTCTTTTTTGAGACAGGGTTCACCATGTTGCCCAGACTACTATTGAACTCCTGGACTCAAGCCCACCTTCCTCAGCCCCCCAAAGTGCTGGGATTCCAGGAATGAGCCACCATGCCTAGCCAGTCCTGGCTGTTATTGTGACTGGAGTCTCATGCAAGACCCTGAGCCAGACCATCCAGCTAGATCACTTCAGATTTCTGACCCTTAGAAACTGTGAGGTAACAAATGTTTGTTGTTTTAAGCTGCTAAATGATGGAATCTTTGTTGCACAATGATAGATAATGAAGGCATAACAGTAGAGAGCTAAGAAGTCCAGGAAGAATGTGAACCAGAAAAGGGAGACTTGGATCTTACCAATAACCCAGCTCCTTGCCACCACATCTTTCCTTGGGGACTTTTGGTTGGACTCTAGTTGGGGGATGAGATGGTGGATTCACTTTTGTCCTCATCAGCCTGAGGGAAGAAAATGCCCACTCTAGACCACAGAAACACAACTGGAAAGAGCCAAGTGGAGTCAGGGTCTAGGCTGAGAGAAGATCTAGGAAATCTGTTCAAGAGTAGAAGGAAGTACCTACCAACACGAAGCGGGAATGGGTGAGTGGAAAAACTTGCTTTCCATAAATCCTCCACTTCAAAAGGGAAAGAAAAATGACCATTCAGGACAAGAAGGGCCTCAACTTGTTAAACAGTCAGAGACCCTTTGGGGAAGCCTGAGAGCCAGGCATCCATGGCGAGCCTCACCAAACAATCTTTCTGCTTTCTGGGAAAAAGAAGTGTTGAACAGCTTCTCATATGAACAGCCTCGTCATGTCAGGGAGGGATTTAAAAGCCCGATTGGAAGGGATCATTCTCTTTTTTTGATTAATAACTTTCAAATTTCCATATGGGTGAGATGGACAGAACAGTGAATTGAAATACTTGTCTTGCTCGAGGATCCCTATCCAGCTAGATAGACGACTCCATGGAAATATTGAAAGCAAAATTTAAATTTATGGCCGAGCACAGTGGCCCAGGCCTGTACTTGCAGCACTTTGGGAAGCCACAGCGGGAGGATTGCTTGACACCAGGAGTTTGAAACCATCCTGGGCAACATAGCAAGACCCTATCTGTGCTGGAAAAAAAAGAAAAGAAAAGAAAAATTACCTGGGCATGGTGGTGTGGCACCTGCAGTCCCACCTACTTGGGAGGCTGAGATGGGAGAATCACTTGAGTCCAGGAGATTGAGGCTACAGTGAGCTGTGATTGCATCACTGCACTCCAGCCTGGGTGACAGAACAAGACCCTGTCTCAAAAAAAAAAAAAGAAAAAAAGGAAAAAATAACATTAGAATTACAAAAATCAACCCAAGCAGAAGCACGTGGGATGAAATGCTTGGAAAACTAACACAACTCTGATCAAGTAGGAGCTGGCTGAGGGTAGGTTGGCTACTGATTGGATTCTGAGACATTCAACAGGTCCCTGTGAAATAGAGGTGGTGGTAATGGCAGTAAGTCTGTGTCTGAGATCGCAATTAAAAGATAATAGTTTAGGAAAGTCTCCCACGCTGCTAAGAGAGGAGCAGACTCCTTCCGAAGCCTTCCCTCCTGAGGAGGGTGACAAAGTGAGAGGAGCTGAACTGGAGGGAAGAGGGTCAGGAGAAGGCATTGAAGACTGAGCTACAGGGCTCTGCCTGCTCCATTCCCAGCTGGAAACTACCTCAGCAGACCAGCAGGGCATTGGGGAAACTGAGGAATGAGTACTAAATAGTAATCTGTGGCTATTCTGAGAGGAAAAAATGAATAACACAAAAGAGTTGTAACAAGTTTCCTTTCAGCATCAAAATGTGAATTCTAGATTTATTTTTATTAGAGAGAGTGGCATTGCATTACAGGGTTCCTTGTCTATTTTTCACGTTTGTCAGTCACTTACTTAGGCTTTAAGCAAAGTAATTAATTAATTATATTGTAAAACAATACAAATTACACACTGTTAAATGGGAAATAAAAAGTACGTTACAAATAGTGTATGCAATACAATTCTACTTTTGTTTTTAAAATGTATGTATATTACATTAAAAGATGCTCAATATCATTAGTAATCAAGGAAATGCTAACTAAAACTATAAATGAGATACCACTATATACCTATTACATTTTTTAATTTTTTTATGTGAAAATACCAAGTGCTGGCAATAACCTAGAACTAGAACTCTCATTCATAGTTGGTGGGAATGGAATTGAAAACAGTTTGGCAGTTTTAATTAATAAAGTTTTTTTTAACTTTAAAACATTAAGAATTTTAAAAATACTTTATAAAGTATGAAGTTTTACTTTATAAAGTTAAACACACATACAATATGATCTAGTAGACTCACTCCTGGGTATTTACTGAAGAACAATAACAACACTGGTCATATATGTTTATAGTAACTTTTTTCATAATCGACAAAACCTAAATGTTCTTCAACTGGTGAATGAGTGAATTGTAGCACATACAATAGAATATTACTCAGCAATAAAAAGGAACTAACTACCAATATATGCAATAAAATGGAGAAAACTCAATGCATAACATTAAGAAGGTTAAACACTGTATCATCCTGTTTATTAGATATTCTGGAAAAGGCAAAACTATACGGGCAGAAAATAGATCAGTGGTTTCCAAGGGCTAGGGTGAAGGATAGGTTGGCCTTAAGGGGGAACAAGAGAACTTTTGTTGATGCTGAAAATATACCATATCTTAATGATTTGGTGTATATATTAGTAGTGGTCTATAATTCAGTTTTAGCTTTTTTCTTTTCTTCTTATTATAATGTTTACATATTTTATTTTATATATACCATGGAGTAAAAGAAAAAATAAATTATCTTTATTCAGTTCTATAACTTGTTTTGACAAAGGCATATGGTTGTGTAACCACTACCTTATCTAGCTTTCTAAAGGCCATTCTCCACTAAATAGAACAAGAGACCTACAAAAAAAAAAAAAAATTGATTCCAATGATTCCAATGATTGAGCAGAGAGATATAAGATGAATCTGGAATATCTCACTGCACCAGAAAGCTAGGATTCACTCAAAGAATGGAGGGACTACATTAAAAGGACACAGGAGACAGCTGGAAAGAGTTCCCCACTGGCCAAATGCGGGACAATTTAAACGTCAAAATACATAAATAATTATAGCAATGCATTATAACCTACTGAGCAAAGTAAAAATCTGTGAGCTCATACTGACATACATGCATACACGCAGGAAAGCTCTTCCTTACAGTAGAAAGTTGACTAATAAATATAAAGAAGCAAGAGTTTTTAAATGTTTAATGGATGCTAAACCAAGAACACAAACTTTGATTTGGAACAGGATATTTGCATGGTTTCACAGTGGAGAAACCTGGAGAGCATCACCCTATCCAAGTGATCATAGTCAATATTACCAATACTATGTGCTACTTGCTATGATTGCTACAAAACAAAGGCCAAACTGTGACTTCCATGGTTTTCCTGGCAAAATGCATGACCGAAATCTAAACATGAGGAAACATCAGACAAACACAAGTTGAGGGACAGTCTCCAAAGTAATGAGGGACAGTCTCCAAAGCCATTACTTTGTCTCTTCGAAAATAACGAGGTAAAAACAAACACAAACAAACAAACAAACAAAGCAGAAAAGCTGAGGAGCTATTCCAAACTTAAGAAGACCAAAGAGACATTACAACTAAGCACAATGCCTACCATTGGATTCCTAGATTAGGAAAAATAATAGCAAGGATGTATATTAGAGAACAGTTGATCCAATTTGAATACAGACTATGGATTTGGCAATAGTGTGACAGCTATGTTAAATATCCTGATTTTGATTACAGGAAATGCACAGTGAAGTATTTAGAAAGAAAGGGACATGAGGTCTCCAACTCATCACTATGTTTCAGGAAAAAAAACATGCATGAGTTGATACAGTGGTAAAGCCAATAGGGCACTATGTAAAAATAAATAATTAAATAAAAAGACTGGGTGAATCTGGATAAAGGGTATATTGGAGACTCATCTACTACTGCAGCATTTTCAAGTTTAAAATTATTTCAAAATGGTAAGTGTCTTTTAAGAAAAAATATTAAGGATATGCTGGAGTTGCTTTGTACCAATCATCTGCTCCCCATGAGCAAGCAGAGATGCAACTGGAGTTTTTAGAACTGTTTAAGGGAAAGTTACCAGAATATCTACAGGAGCTCCGAATGCTTCTCAAATCTGGTAGCATCCTTATTCAACAAAGGTGGTATTACACACTGGTGTACATTCCTTCGGGAGGTCTATATTCAATTAGAAACATGAGGGATTACTGCATTACTTATATATCCTTCTTCGTAACTTTCCTTACCTTTTGCTATTTTAAGACAAAGCCTTAAATTGATGATTTATTGGTTAGCATATATACCATCTACAAATTTAAGTCCTCTGCTGCTACCATATTTTGCCCGGCCTCAAGTGTATAGCACAAAAATTAGGCCAGAGGAGGTGTGGGAATATTAATCAGTGGAGAAAAGGCTGCATGAGCAGCAAAGTTGGGAATATTTGCAAAATATCCTTCTACCTCTGGCTGAGGGCATGGGGCACATGTGGGAGTTTTGTGAGCGTTTCTTATCCTTAAGAACCACCACCTGCTTCTCCATACCCTTAAAACTTAGTACTACATCAAGTGATGAGGAAAGTTCAGTGACCAAAATAAGTAACAATATTTTTTTAATAAAAAATTGACATTAGCATGGTATAATGGAAATAATGCAGACTTTGCTGTCAAATATCTAGATTCAAGTTTAGCAAACCACTCCATCTCTCTCTGTCTTCATTTTTTCATCTGTAAAAAAACATGGCTTCCTGTTTTGGGGGCAAAGAGTTCTTATACAACAAAAAATACTAGTCATAAAGGAAAAGATTCATAAATTGGACTACATTAGAATTAAGAACTGTTCAAAGAAGACACTATAATAAAAGTGAAAAAACAAGCTGTTAGCCTACAAAAAATATCTGTAATGTAGCTGAATTACAAAGGAATGTATCCAAGATATACAAAGAAACTCTCTAAGTCAATAAAGATGAGGACAGATAATAGAAAAATGGGTGTGGGATTTCAACACACACATCACACACACGCAAATATCCAAACGACCAATAAACACATGAAAAGAGGCTGGATCCCAGTGATAGTAATCAAGGAAATGAAAATTAAAATTACAAAATGACAGTACTACATACCCACCAGAAAGGATAAAATTAAAGACCAGCAACAGCAATATGCTAGTGGGTGGCCAGAACGAGGAAGTGTGAATTGGTACAACTGAATGAAAACAATATGACTTTGCCTAGTAAGTGCATAATCTATGACTCAATAATTTCACTACTCCATATCTACCCTAACTGTGCACAGGTGCGCTCCAGGACACATGTACCAGAAAGTTCATAAAAGCATTATTTATATTTGCCAACTCTGAAGCAATCCAAATTTCCATCATTAGTAAATGGAATCTAGGCACAGTGGCACGTGCCTGTAGTCTCAGCTATTTGGGAGGCTGAGATGGGAGGATCACTGGAGCCCAGGAGTTCAAGGCCAGCCTGGGCAACACAGCAAAACTATGGGGAAAAAAAAAGTAAATGGATAAATAAATTATGACATATTCATTTAATGAAAATACTCCATAGCAATGAATATGGATGAACTATAGCTGAAAACAACATCAATAAATATCAAAAAACATTATCTCGGGTCAGAGAGGCCAGGTGCAAAAGAATACACATAGTACAATTCTGTTCAAATCAAGTTAAGGCCGGGTGCAGTGGCTCACACTTGTAATCCCAGCACTTTGGGAGGCCGAAGTGGGCAGATCATGAGGTCAGGAGTTCGAGCCCAGCCTGGCCAACACAGTGAAACTCCGTCTCTACTAAAATTACAAAAAATTACCTGGGCATGGTGGTGGGTGCCTGTAATCCCAGCTACTCGGGAGGCTGAGGCAGGAGAATCACTTGAACCTGGGAGGCGGAGGTTGCAGTGAGCCGAGATTGTGCCACTGCACTCCAGCCTGGGCGACAGAGCTAGACTCCGTCTCAAAAAAAAAAAAAAAAAAAAAAAATCAAGTTAAAAAGACAAAAACTACAGTGTTTAGAGATGTATCTGTGGGTGGCAGCACTGTAAAGAAAAGCAAGGAAGTGATGGCCATAGGTGTCAAGCCATAAACATACCTACCTATGGTGTAGAGGTTGGGATAATTGTTGAAAAGGGCACAAGAGGCACTTTTGGGACCTGACAATGGTCCTCGATCTGGAGGTGGTTACCCAGGTTATTTTCTTAAGTCCTTGAGCTGTACATCTTTTGTGTACCTTATTGAAAGTATATTATATTTTATAATGAAGAGGTTAAATTTCATTTTAAAAGATGTAATTCTATCAGCCTTATCTATGTCAAATATTTGTTATGAGTCAAATAAGAAATGTAAAGGCACTTTAAGCCTATAACGTACCATACATTTATACTGCTGTTTTTTCTATTAATAACAAAATAAATAATTACAAAGGACCAAAGAGACATCTTCACAATGAAAATACTAGAGCAGCATATCCTAAATTGAAATATCACATTTCTAAGGGCAAAATGACTACCAGCCTAAAACTCTGCTGAAATGAATTCGTCCTGTCTAGACCAACTCAGCACCAAAAGTGAAAACAGATGACTTAGCTATTTCCTTTTCTTTTTAAATTTGACTAGTAGTGCTCATTGATATGACTTTGGGCCTATATGAAGATTAAATCAGAAAACTCGAGGTAAGAGTTGAAAACCAAGAAGGAAAATTCTAAGTGAAGACTTAGAAGCACAACTTATATTATCACGTTTCCTCTAGCTTCTTGTGTAGAGCTGATATTTTTAAAAATTACTATTTATTATTATCAATATCATCTATAAGATTAATAGTAATAAATAATAACTATATATGCTGAATTTCAGAGAATGTTTTATTTAAAATTATTCACTTTGTGAGTTAGGTGGAAATATTTTCTTCAATATACCCTACCATGTCTAGGATTCTGTTATCTACTACTATTAATAAATTAGCAATTTATTCATAAATTAATTTCATAATACTATTCTTTCTTCAGTAATTTAGTGATATACATAAAGACAGGAGTTTTTATGGAAGAAATCATTTGTAGATCTCCTTGGACTTTATACTACCTGCATAAACCTAGGAATAATCTTTAACTTCCCTTTTTCTCTCTCCATAACTAACCTGGTCCTCCTGATTGTGCTTTCATTCTATTTTTAATTGTCTCCAGATTCTGTATTTTCTTCCTTCCCCTGGAAATGGTTTTACTTCAGAAAGCCACCATTCCCTCTGAGGAACTATTAAAATGACCTCCTAACTGACTCCTTCTCTCTCCTCTGCTTCTAGTTCATTCTTCCTCCACTAATTCATTCTTCACATGATATACAATTTAATCATGCCAGTTCCTCTCTTTGAAATCCTGATGGCTCATTCCTGCTTCTAGTCTCATCTCTTTCCACCAATCCCTCCTCTCCACCTGCCACCCCACCTCCCCATGGACTCCAGAGATACCTTACATTACAATTATACTGAACTTTTGAGCATTCTCCCAACCCAGTCTTCCTCTGTCTGTAGAAGCTTCCCATTTCTTTCTTGCCGGTCAAATGCCTACCATGGGCACATTAGTAGTCATTTTATAAATATTCATTGACTGCAAAGCTGTTACACCTTAATGGAAATGCACCTGGCTCTCCCAGGCAATTAATTGCTTTCTGTTTTGGGAATCCCGCAATGACTTGTTCCTGTCATGATTATTGTTTTGTAACTCTTTGTTCTTCAAGAACAGCAGCCCTGGTTTATTAATTGTTGTATTCAAATAGTACCTAGCATATAGTCAGTGCTCAATAAAATGTAATGCTTTCTTCTTATTACTTTTCTAATTTTTGTAAATGGCAAAACCCACAAGGGCAAATGAATAAGGAAACTCTTTTGGGGGTCATGAGAATGGTTACTCTTAAAGGAAAATTGACCCTTTCATTTCAGCCTTTCAACTGCATGGATATCCAATAAATAACTATTGTATACGTCCTCTGTACCAGTAACTATGGTAGGTATTGTGCACAATGACTCATGATTCCTTTCTCATGGTGCTTTATATCTGGTGGAATAACAGAACTACCATGACTGGTCTGAGAAAGGTGTTTTCCCACTTGCCTTCACTCATAGGAAACGCCTGGAATGTCCTATACGGAAAGGATCAGCTTTTCTTTTTTATCTTAGCCTTTAAAATAGTTCCTTTCATCATAAATGCTCATAAAAGCATTTCTCTGCTTCTCTGTCACTTGACCTGAGGTTTTCAAAGTATCCCCCAAAGAATCTGATTTGAAAGAAGAAATCTTTAGTCATGATGATGTGAAATTGATCCACAGTCACATGCTCTCCTCACTCAGACAGCAATATTAACCACCATCCTATTAAGTGGCACCATTACGTTTGAAAGCTCATCATGTGATCATGGTGTTGGCCAGCCCCTATTTCAATGTAGTCCTTTAGGTTTTCAAGCCTTGTAGAAAGTAAATAATCACAGACTGTCAAACAAGCTTTACTGTTAGCAATAAGTTCTTTGTGGGGTACGTAAGACATGATACTATTCATTTTGGTTAGGAAAATGATTTTCCTTCCTTTCTAATTTAACTATATTTCGTATATTTTAATCCTAATGAAAAGACTTTAGGGAGTTGTTTTATGTTAATTATTTAATACACACACATTAAATTCTTACTTTCCAGACCAGGTTGAAAATAAAAATTAAAGATTCCAGTTAATTATATTCCTGTATCTGCCATTCACAGATGATCAGCTGTCCAAGATTTAGAGTTGATAAAATCCACGTAACATTTTATATATGCTTTTAGCAGTGTATTAGTCCATTTTCACACTGCTCATAAAGATATACCGGAAACTGGGAAGAAAAAGAGGTTTAATTGGACTTACAGCTCTACATTGTTGGGGATGCCTCAGAATCACGGTGGGAGGTTAAAGGCACTTCTTACAGGGTCGTGGTGGCAAGAGAAAAATGAGGAAGAAGCAAAAGTGGAAACCTCTGATAAACCCATCAGACCTCATGAGACTTATTCACTACCACAAGAATAGCATAGGAAAGACCGACCCCCATGATTCAATTACCTCCCCCTGGGTCCTCCCATAACACGTGGGAATTCTGGGAGATACAATTCAAATTGAGATTTGGGTGGGAACACAGCCAAACCATATCAAGAAACAAGTAACAGAAAACTTCGGTTAAAATAGGCTTACACAGACGTAAGGCAGGTTATAAACACATGGAGTCTAGGTCCACTTCTCTGTAATCTCTTGCCTTTGCCTTCTCTGTATGCTGGCTTTATCTTCAGCTTTGTAGCAAGGAGACTGTAACAATTCCAGATGTCAACTTCAGATGCAACACAACAATATCCAGAAGAGGATGGCATTGTCTTTCTTTTTGTCACAATGGATGGCTAAACCCTTCCCCAAAGCCCCCAGCAAGCTTTCTTCTTATGAGAATTATGTCACAAAGAGGTGCCTAAGCCAATCTCTGGTCAGAGACTAAGAATGTTATGATTGCCTCAAGATCAACAAGAATTTAGCCCCTAGAGCTAACTTGGTGGAGCCAATACCCCTTGAAGTCCCTAGCCCCATGGAAGACAATGGATACCTAAACAAAACTAGAGTTCTGTTAGCACAGAAGAAGGAAGAAAGTTGATTGTTGATGAGGAATCAGCATCTTCTACAAGCCTAAAGGATACATTATTCTTTGAAGTGGAGAAGAGCCGGGAAGACACTCTAAATACAAAATTCATAAGCTTCGAATTTTTGCCTGGTGTTCTAATCTGGTTTTAAATTCATTGTTAACTAATATCTATTATTGTTGTACATCAGTCTCAGAAACACGTGTCAATAGAGATTTTCTAGCTACCAAATACTTGCTAATAGAAACAATCTACTAATAGAATTATTGAGTATACTAAGTCATCATGCTTTCCATTATGGAGTAACTAAGGCATCCATCATGCTTTCCATTCCCCACCAAAGCTAGTATAAAGCAACTAACTTTTGAGTTAATGATTTCATAGACAAAATACAACATGCATCCTGTAATTTACTGAAGGGTTATTTGATAACATACATGGGTGTCTAATGTTTTATGATTTAGTTCTAAGAGGGGAGTATATGTTAGCTTAATATTTAGATTTATAACCATTAGTTGTAATTGTCTAGTATTTGGGTAGTCTGGTTTTTGTTTACTCATTAATTTATTTATTCAAATTATATTTGTTGTCTAGATATATTTCATGTCAGGCACTAGGCAAAACTCTGGGAATATAAAATTGAATAAAAATGGACTAGATTCTCTTGAACAGATAGATGTTTTACTCAGTAGGTTTGGAAAAGTAAACCTTCTGAGGGTTACCCATACTTTAAAATCACCCAAATCAGAAAAGATTCTACAAGAAGAAAGAAAGAAAATAAATAAAAGCCAAATTTTCTTCAAAGGGAGAAATGGTCTGGCACATAATTAATACTGTGTTTTAAGAATTATTTTCCTAAAAGCTTTTTGTGGAAGTAAGTTTGCAGTTTGGAGAGAACTGTTGGGAAATAGAAGGCTTGCTCAGTCCTTTTGTTTTATCTCCATAGATGGTAAACACTTAATGTGCCCAAACCTATGATATCATCTACCATTACACCTTTGCAAATAGTTATCTCATTATCAAATGAGAATAGAAAAATGAGAGGAGGGAAACCCACAGAATCTAGCAAATACATGTCTTTACAGCTAACAAAGCATAAATTTCAAAGAATTCTATTTGTGTTTCATAAAATGTAGGTATTGTGACTGTCAAAACCTTGAAGGGATGGGTTATTATTTATAATTAGGTACTTTCTGAACTCCCTAGTGTTTATTACAGTCATTTGTGTTCAATATTTGCTTAAATATTTTATACTGAGAAACATAAAGTGAATTCATTGCTCATTAGCCATTTGTAAAACTTACATGAAGTCTGCTCCTTGCTTATTTGGGGATAAATTCAAAGTAAGGCCCCAAGGCCTAGAAACAAAGATGCAATTTGGAAGCTACCCTCCATTGGAAATGCATTCAAACAGTAATTTCTATTTACATGCAAAAAAATCTCAAAGTTGCCTGACATTAAAGCAGGAAAAATTATGTAAACTCACAGGAAATATAAGTGCATCCTTTGTATCTTATTCAGTTCAATCCAATTTGATAAAATAAATACATTGCAAAAGCCCAGATGAAGGTTAATGAGGGTATGACTGAAGATGGTAACAACGAGACTAGAAAGAGTTGAGCAATATTGCTGCACAGGATAAAATACAAATTCCTAAGCATGACATGAAAGGCCCTTCACAATCAGACTTCTGATTGCCTTTCCTGCTTCATCTTTTGCCAAACTACTTCATGTTCCAGCCACTGAACACCACCTGAGATTCCCCACATCCTTCACATCTCCATGCTATTTTCCCCAACATTTTATTTTGAATATTTTCAAACAATGTTTTAAAGAATGTTACAGTGAGCATCCAAGTGTCCATTACCTAGATTTTTTTATTTTACTGCATTTACTTTATCATTTATCTACCCTTCTATCTATTCTTCTATCAAAGTAAATTGCAGACATCAATGGTCTTTCCTCTAAACACTTCAGCATGCATATATTTAACAAGAGATCAGTATCTATTTATGGCTTTTTATCTTCTTTTTGCAGTAAAAATTTACATGTAGTAAAATGCATAAATCTTAAGGGTATCATTCACTGAATTTTGACAAATATATACAGCTGTGTGATCCAAACCTGTGTTGAGATATAGAACATTACCATACTTCTAGGATTTTCTTCATAGCCTTTTCCAGTCAAACCCGGTCTGTCTTCCAGAGGTAACCACTGTTCAAATTTTTGTCCCAGAGGTGAGATTAGTCTCATGTAAAAGGAATCACACAGCATGCACTCTTCTCTCACCTAGGATAGTGTTTTTGAGTAGAGTTGAGTGTATCAGTTTATTCCTTTCTAATTGCTGAGTTGTATTCCTTTGTATGAATATATCACAGTTTGATTATCTATTCTCCTGTTGACAGATACCTAAGCTGTTCCCAGTGTTTGGCTATCACAAATAAAGCTATTATGAAAATTCTTGTACACTTCTTTATTTGGACATATATTTTCATTCTCTTGGGGTAAATACTAGTGAAATTGCTGGGTCATATGATAGGTTTATGTTTAGCTTTCTAAGTAATAACCAAACCTCTTCTCAAAATGGTTGTACTATTTTACACTTCTCTGCCAATATATGAGAGTTCCAGTTGCTCCACATACCCATCAACATTTGATGTTGTTAGTCTTTTCAATTTTAGCCATTCTGATAGGTATGTGGTGGCCTCTCATTATTGTTTAATTTGCATTTCCCTGGAAACTGACAATGTTGAGCTTTTTCTCATATACATTTATTATGTATTTGTATACTTCCTGTCATGATGTGTCTGTTCAAATCTTTGCCTTTTTATTATTGAGTTGTAGGATTTCTTTATAATCCTCATTACCAGTCCTTTGTCAACTAATTTTAAAAACATTTTCCCCAGTCTGTGACTTGCCTACTTATTTTCCTAATGATAACTGTTTTTAATAATTGAAGGTTTCTAACTTCATAAAGTCTAGTTTATCAAATTTTTATTTTTGGGTTATTGTTTTCCATATCCTGTCTAAGAAACCTTTGTTTCTAAGGCACAAAGATATTCTCTTGTTTTCCTTTGAAAGCTTTATGGTTTTATCTTTCATGTTTAGAACTATAACCCAATTTAATTTAGTTTTGTGTATAGTGTGAGGTAGAGGTTGAGATTCATTTTGCTATATTGATAGTTATTTCAAAAGTTGGTTGAGAAGAATTTATTCCCATAGTATTGCTTTGGTCATTTTTAAAAATGACTCTCTAAACGTAGATATATTTCTGGGCTTTCAATTTCATCCCATTGATCTATTTGTTGATATTTATGCCAGGACCATAATTTACTGATTATTGTAGCTTTATAGTAAGTATCTAAATCATGCAGTATAAATGCTTCAATTTATTTTTCAAGTTTACTTTGATTCAAGATCTTTTGTATTTTCATATAATTTTATATAATTTTAGAATCAGGTTGCCAATTTCTACCAAAGAAAAAAAAACCCTGCTGGGATTATGATTTAGATGGCATTCATGTATAGATAACTACGTTCTTTTAAAAATATGTATTTTTTTCTCCATACTTTTTTGCATGCTAGTTCAACTGCCTGAAATTCACTTTTCCTGTCTCTATTGAAAGGCAGCTCTTGCTCATTTTTTAGGACTCAGTTCAAATAACACTTCTGTTAAATCTTTCAGTCAACCTTCTCTGGGGGTACAATGAGTTTATTCCTTCCTCTGAGATCCATAACTAGTTGCATCCTGTATATTTCAATACCATTTATCATTTTATATTATGATTGTTTTGGGTTGCAATATCTTTCTTCTCAACTAGCCTGAAAGGTCATGAGTAGGGGTTAATACCTTATTCAGTGTTATTTCCTATCACATAGCACAGTAACTGGTACATCGTAAACTTTCTTTAATTTTTATCCATGAAACTCTTTATCATGTGTCTATATATACCAGAGATTACATCTTACCTGGGGAACACAGAAACAAACCTACATAGATAAATGAATAAAATAATTGCAGATAATGCTAAGTGACATAAAGATAATGAAACCAGGGAAAGGGGTAGAGGACATTGGAGGATATGTTGCAACTGCTTCACCTCAGGTGGTCATAGAAGGACGCTGAGAAAGTGACATCTGAGTTGAGAAAAGTAATGAAAATGGAGCATTTGTAAGGATTTGTGAGAGGTCAAGAGCCTTTCAGGCAAAAGGAATAGAAAATGCAAACGCCCTGAGGTGAAATCAAGCTTAGACCAATGAAGAACAATTATTGAGCAACTGAGTGTGTCTAGCAAGAAGGGTTTATGAGAAAGCTTCACAGAGTTCAGACTTGAGAAAATAAGTAGATGTTATTCTGTCAGTGAAGCCGGAGGGAAAATATTCTAGGCAGAGGCAACTATATATGGCAAGGAGAAATACACAATCCAAGGAAAGAGTGGTAAGAAATGCAATTACAGAGGTAGGCAGGAGCCAAATACTACAGGTCTTATGGACCATAGAAGGGAGTTTGGACTTTATTCTAATTGCAAAGAAAGTCATTAAAATCACAATATGATATAGTAAGACTTGTCATATATACTATAGATTATATAGTGTATGCTTTGTAAAGACCACCATGGGTCCTAAGTGGCAAATAGACATGGGTGGGTAGGGCAAGAGAGGGAGCCCTGAGACCAGTTGAGAGACTGTTGCATTGGTCTGAGTGGGAGAGAAGAGAGACTTGGTTCAGAGTTCCTCAGTAGAATGGATAAATGGTGGTCACCTATGGTCTGTATTGGAGGTGGCATAGACAGGTCTTGTCTATGGATTGAATAAGGTATAAGGAACAAGATCAAGGGCAGTTACCACTTTTTTGGGCCTGGGTGTATGATGGGGCCATTTACTGAGATAAGAAGGAGGAGCACATTTGGGCAGAGGGAGGGGGAAGGAGAAGAGGCCAAGAATCAGGAGTTCCATTTTGGAAATGTTAAGTTTGAGGTGCCTGTTAAATATTCAAGAAGAGATGTTGAGTAGATAATTGGATATATGAGTCTGGAATTCAGGGGAAAGGTCAGAACTGGATGTACTTTGGAGTCATAAGCATATGGCAAGTATCCAAAACCATGGGCATGGATGAGATCACTAAAGACGAAAAGAGGACTGAGGAACAAAGAAGACTAGAAAAAAGAAACTATTATGATAGGATAAAGCCAGGAGCCTATGATGTGAAGGAAGCTTAGAGAAGCAAAAGAAAATGTTTCAACAAAGAAAGACTAGGTAAGAGATCAAGTCAAATGATGGGTGGAAAGTTGACCTGTAGAAATTTTCCAAGATAGAATTATCTGATGACCTATTAAAAGCCATTTCAGTAGAGTGGTCTTCACAAAAGTCTGTTCAGAGTGGATAGAGGAGTGATTGCAAGGTGCAAAAGGAGACAGGTAACATAAATAACTTCAAAAATGTTGTCCTGAATGTGTAGAGAAAGATTGAATCAAAGGATTTGTTTTATTCATTAATTTTTAACTTGGGATGATATTAAGGCATATTTGTATGCAGATGGAAATAAACTAGCCATGAGGGAGAAAGTGAAAGAAAAAGGAAATAATTTATGAAATAAGATCCTTATTAAAATGACAGGTTGAAATCAAGAGCACAGAAGGAAGACTTGGCCTTAGGAGGAGGAATCTCATTGCAACAGGAAGGGAAGCAGAGTACATGGGTACTAGTGTATTTCACTATTACACGGGTAGTACTACATTAGTACCATGTCCAATGTTAACACTACAAGATGGTAGATTTGCTGGAGGGAAAACATAAATAAAATATATGAAAGGATGAAAAACTTGTGAGAGACTCCTTAGGATATAAAGATTGATTGGATTTAATAAAAGAGTGAAAAGCACTCAAACATTTTCAGCTTTATAGGTAAATGTGGTAGGGAGGGGTGTCGCTGACAACACTCTTAAGCAATTCATTCATTCATTCACTCATTCAACAAAAGGCAGCATGGACAGAACTGATGCCATCTCTGTCCTCAAGAAGCTTGCCGTTGAGTTTACCTAATAGTTTTTGAGGACCCCATTATTTTATGAGACTCTAGAAGAAAATGGATGGCTAAAACATTGTTCCGTGGTCATGAATAAAAACAGGGGCTATTTGTTGTTCCTGAGATACATTCTTCAGGTAGGCTATCTAGAGATACTCTTTTTTAATTATTAGATTGGTTTTTATCATGTCTGTACTATAAAATTTGAAGTCCATTGGCCCCAAATGTTTGCCCCTATACAATTATAGGGTGGGCACAGTTACTCTGTGGACAACTTTACACACATAAAGTTGTGCACATATTTGTCGTTACAATCCTTCTTTAGATATGCTGATATAAGCGTTCAAGTTATTGCAATGTACTACAGTAAAGATTCATAATTGAGAGTATGGACTCTGGTACCAAATTGCTCAGATTTAAAGAACATCTTCACCATGGACAAATTCAGTGACCCTTCTTTCTAAGCCTTTCTAAGCCCAGTTTCATCTTCTGTAAAATGGAAATACTATATAGAGCTAGATATATGTACACAAATAAGTGCATGTATAAAAGGTGAAGTCTGAATAAGCTCTGTGGGTTGCACCAAGATTAATAGCTTGGTTTTGGTATTATATAATAGTTGTGTAAATGTTAACATTGAATCGGGAGAAGTGTGCTTGGGACTTCACTGTATATTTCCTTGCAACTTTGTGTGAATTTATAATTATTCAAAATAAAAAGTTAGAAAAATGGTTGAACGTGGTGGCTCACACCTATAATCCCAGCACTTTGGGAGGCTGAGGCAGGTGAATGGCTTGAGGTCAGGAGTTTGAGACCAGCCTGGCCAACATGGTGAAACCTGTCTCTACTAAAAATACAAAAATTAGCCAGGTGTGGTGGCAGGCGCCTGTAATCTCAGCTACTTGGGAGGCTGAGGCAGAAGAATCGCTTAAATATGGCAGACAGTAGTTGTAGTGAGCCGAGATCGCGCCACTGCACTCCAGCCTGGGCGACAAAGCAAGACTTCGTCTCAAAAAAAAAAAAAAAGTTAGAAAAATGTGAATGATAATGGTACCTACCTCATAGGATTTCAGAAAAATTAAATGATTTGATATATATATATGTGTAAATGTTTTAGAATAGTGCCTGATATACATTAAGCATTATATAAATGTTAGACATCATTTAAAAGTAATTTTATTGTATCTGCTCTCATTTATTTTTATACGTTGACTCTCTGGGGATAACCATTTTTTTTAATTTAATAGTCCTTGGGTGAGCTATATGTAATATGAATATTACATATACCATATACAAATGTAAAATACATACACATTTACAATTTAGTATAATGTCAGGCACCCAATAGGCTTTCTACAAATGTTCATTTTACTTTCTCCAAATGTTAACATCTTACATAACCATAGTACATTTGTCAAAACTATTAACTACAGACATTATTCTGTTTCACCAGTTTTTCCACTAATATTCTTTCTCTGTTCCAGGATCAAGTCCGGGATCCCACATGACATTTAATCATTGTGTTTTCTTAGTCTCCTCTTATCTGCCTTAGTCTTTCTACGTCTTTTTTCTTTTCTTTTTTGAGATAGAGTCTCACTCAGTCACCCCGGCTGGAGTGTGGTGGCATAATCTCGGCTCACTGCAACCTCTGCCTCCTAGGTTCAAGGGATTCTCCTGCTTCAGCCTCCTGAGTAGCTGGGACTACAGGTGCACGCCACCACTCCCAGCTAATTTTTGTATTTTTAGTAGAGATGAGGTTTCACCATGTTGGCCAGGCTGGTCTTGAACTCCTGACCTCAGGTAATCCACCCGCCTCACCTCAGCATCCCAAAGTGCTGGGATTATAGGTGTGAGCTGCTGCGCCCAGCCTCCATGTCTTTCAAAGAGTATCAGTCAGGTAGTTTGTAGAATGTTCCTCAATTTAGGTGTATCTGATGTTTTCTCATAATTAGTTTAAGACTGTGGATTTGGGGAAGAATTCCACAGAGGTGAAGTTCCATTTTCATTATGTCATGTGACAGCATGCATAATATCAGCATGACGTATCACTAATAAAACTGACCTTGATGACTTGGTTAAGGTGGTGTCTTCCAGGTTTCTCCACTGTAAAGTTGCTGTTTTTTTTCTTTTCATACTTATTTTCCTTTCCATGCTTTGAAAGCAAGTCACTAAGCCCATACTGAAGGGGAGAGGAACTACGCTCTACCTCCTGGAGCAGGAGTGTCTCTCTGTATACTATTTGCAATTTCTTAGAAGAAAGATTTGTCTCTTACGCACGATTTATTTATTCAGTCATGTATTTATATCAGTATGGACTTGTAAATACTTATTTTTTTCTTTGAATTGCAATCCAATACTATCATTGTTTATTTTGGAAGCTTCTTTTGGGTTAACTCCTCTGTCTTTTTAACATACTCCCATCCTTTTTCATTTTAACTATTCTTTTAAAGCATAATAAATGACAACACACACACAAAATGTATACACTTTGAGCACACTGGCAATCTTTAAAACTTTAAAACTTTGTGTCGTCAAGGACCTTTAATTATGGCATTCTGGCAATAGATGCCGTCTGATACCACTACATAGATTTAAACTTTTGTTTTAAAACATGAAATTCCTTGAAAATTTTCACATATTGTTCCACTACAAAAAAAGAACTTGAAAACAACTGATAAAATGTTGAGTATTTCCGGTACTTTTTCACTTCCTGCTTCTCACTCTTCTGGAACCCTATTTAAAAAATAATCATACGGTAAATAAATCTGCTTGGTTGCGAAGTGTGACATAGTGAGGAAGGCCTCCTGATCGCAGTATCTAGCTGCTTTAGAAATTCTGGAATAGCACTGCCAAGTGTTCTCCTAATGTCTTTCTAAATATTTATCTGAGGTGTTCTAGCAGAGCCTTTTCTGAGCCACCAGGCGTTCATGAACATGACTATACTGGCAGTCAGGCAATTTTCTGGGGAGAGATGCAAATGTGATGAAGATATTTGTATCATCTATAAGTAGTTTTGAAACAAGCCAGAAAGCTGAGCTAGAGCAGGAACAAACAAGTTTATTTAGAAACTCATGGAGTTTAGTGGATTTTAATATACTTTTAAAAATTCTAACAATATGAAGTGCTTATTCGTACAAGGCATTAGAATAGTCACTTTCATCTTTGATTCTTATAACCTTAGAGGTTAAATCTTTACTCAAGGTCATTTTATTAGAGTGCTTGCTGTTAAGTGACAGAAAATCCAACATTATGATGGCATAGATAGAAGTTTACTTCTCCTGTGGAAAAGTCTGTGAGCTGATGTGGTGTTTTGAGGCATGCATGGCCTTGACTTTCTGGTCCAAGGCGGTAGCATCTACGTTCCAAGCAGAAGGAAGGAGGAAGTAAAACAAGACATACACACTGATCTTTAGGAAGGCTCCCAGAAGCTTTCCCATGACACTTCTGCTCACATTCTATTGGCCAGAACTTAGGCACGTGGCCATATCTAGCTGCAAATTAGACTGAAAAGCATAGTCGTTCTTTTTCTAAGTGACTTTGTGCCAAGTTTTCTATGACTACAGAAGGGGAGGACAGATATTAGGAACAACTAGAAGTCTCTGCAGTAGTCATAAGTAGAAAAGATGGGATTTGAACTCAGATATGTCTTGCCCTCATGCTCTTTCTAAGCCAGATTTGTTTATGAAGAAAGGTCTAGAAAATATGTTGAATTGGCCCTTTCCTTTAGCATTATGAAGTTAACCAAAAGGAAGGAACATGTATGTGACATGGGATGGAAAGGAGCTGAGAAATCAGAAACTGGGCTTTGTAAGGAATCACAGCTCTGCCCCTTTACATGGGCAAGAACAATCTTGCTAAGTCTTCAGGTCATCCTGAAAAAGAAAAACAATATTTTGAGGACCTCTTTTCTGTGACCTTGGGCTCCAGCTATGCTGTCCAGTACGGTAGCCACTAACCATTTGTGGCTACTGAGCCCTTGAAATATTACTAGTTACAATTGAAATGTACTAAGTTTAAAACACACACTGAATTTCAAAGACTTAATACCAACAAAAAATCAAATGTATCTCAATAATGTTTTATACTGGTTACATTTGAGATAATAATATTTTAATATATCAGAAATAAGCACAAATTGAATTAATTGTACTTATTTATTTTAACCTTTTAAAATATGGCCACTAGACTTCAAATTACATATACGGCTTGCATTTGTGGATTGCATAATATTTCTATTGGAAACTGATTTGTCTAGAAGACAAAAGATTGTCCTATGACTTCCCTGTCATGAAAATCGTTTTCTAAAAGTCTCATGGGATGTATGAGAAAGTTTTCTCTCTGAAGGTTTCCTAAAAGAGGGATGTGGCAAGTCTAGCTCAAGTAAATGACCCCAGGTTCTTTCTGAGGTCCCTTTCCCAGCTTCTGTGAAATGTGGATGATGTTGACTATCCCCTGGGCAACTTGTATGGACCGAGTCCAGCACTTGAACTGTACTGAACCTCTCTCTAGGTCTCACCTCTGAGGCATACAGCCTTTGTTATTACTAGATGGACGAGGTGCTTTATTACTTTACCTTTTGAAGGCACTCTGGTTTATTCACATCCATAGTAGGAAATACTTCTGGATTTGACTCAGGAATAACAGTTGGTCAGGATAACCTACTTGAAAAACCTCATGATTTCTAAAAGACTACTGAAATCGAGTTTTCAAGCACATTTGCAAGATATGTAGTAACTTTGTCTCAGCCAGAAGTATAGAATTGATTAAAGTAATTAGATGTTTTCTTCTTATTCTCTTATCTATCTTTGGCTTCAGGTTTCTTTTTTTCTTGTTTTGAGACAGAGTCTCGCTCTGGCACCCAGGCTGGAGTGCAGAAACGCAATCCCAACTCACTGTAACATATGCCTCCTGGGTTCAAGCAGTTCTCATGTCTTGGCCACCCTAACAGCTAGGCTTACAGGCACCTGCCACCACGCCCAGCTAATTTTTGTATTTTTTAGTAGAGACGGGGTTTCACCATGTTGGCCAGGCTAGTCTCAAACTCCTCACCTCAAGTGATCCACCTGCCTTGGCCTTCCAAAGTGTTGGGGTTACAGGCGTGAGTCACTTGCTCCCAGCCAGCTTCAGGGTCCTTGTAGCAATGATTGATCTACATTTTCCAGTTGAAAGTTCAGTGTTCTCGGCCGGGTGCGGTGGCTCAAGCCTGTAATCCCAGCACTTTGGGAGGCCGAGACGGGCGGATCACGAGGTCAGAAGATCGAGACCATCCTGGCCAACATGGTGAAACCTCGTCTCTACTATAAATACAAAAAAAAAACTAGCCGGGCGAGGTGGCAGGCGCCTGTAGTCCCAGCTACTCGGGAGGCTGAGGCAGGAGAATGGCGTAAATCCGGGAGGCGGAGCTTGCAGTGAGCTGAGATCCGGCCACTGCACTCCAGCCCGGGCGACAGAGTGAGACTCCGCCTCAAAAAAAAAAAAAAAGAAAGAAATTTCAGTGTTCTCTATGTAGAGGAAAGAAGGAGAGTTTGAGGAGTTCTGTATTTTTTAGACCATTAATATTTCACCATATAGTGTCAGCAGTGAGTATATCCCTTCCTTGTTTGTTCTGAATACACTGTAGGATTATATGTGTACATACACACACATATGTAACCCACATGCATGTACACACATATGTAAATACTCATACATGTATACAGCACATAAATACGTATGTATTTGTAAAAACATATTTAAGTATATAGATATATGTTAGTGGATATACATGTGGTATCTTCTTACTTCAAATATTATCAAAATGTAGATAGAGAACCAATTTTGATGTCCTTAGCATTTTCTTCAAATCTCATCTTCTTCCAGATTTCAAATATTCTGTTTGTTCCTTCTAGCATTATAATTATCTTTTGTTAACATCACATTACTCAGCACCTGCACTGTTCATTGGAAACGTTTGCAAATCACACTGATATCAAATTAAACTAATGTATAATATAACTTTTAAAACAAAACTTTGAAATAAGATTTAAAAGGTGTTTTTGTTTAACAAAGATTGTACCTGATAAAGAAAAAACAGTATATTCATGGTAAAATTTAGTAACAGGAAATTGTGGCAGGGAGGAGAGGTATTTGTTGCCTGCTCACAGCAGAGTAGTGAAAAAATAAAGTGCCAAAGTGCTCAGTTTTTACGTAACTGATGATATTTAATTTTTGTAGACCACTATGATTTGATTGTCTCCCAGTCCTTCCCTTCTTCTGGAAATAGCACTACTTACTTCAGGAAACTTCTCTGCCTTGAAGTCTAACTAGATGATTCTGGGAGAAGAGACAGCATAGTACCCAAACCAATGGCCATTGGAGTGATCACATGAGCAGGTTGGGCCAATGAGAGTTTTTCTCCAGGACTCTTCTAACTGGAATTCATGGAAAAGAGTCAGTTCTTCTCCGAAGGCAAAGGTGAAAAGGATAGACCTCACCATAAGATGGCCACGTGGAAGCAGGCAGTTTGAGAGCGTACCACTGACATGCAAAGAGCAGTATGTGCATGGAATGGGCAGAGAGTTCTCAGGGTTTCTAGTTTCATCAATATTCATGGCACACGTACATGCCACCTCTAATGACAATTCAGTTATGTGAGCCAATAAGTTCTCCTTTGTTTAAATAAATTTGAGTTGTGTTTCTGTCAATTGAGAACCAAAAAGAGTCCTGGCTAATACACTGTCTTTTTGATAGCCAGGCCATAAGATAGCAGCCAATGGTCCTCAACTCTGGTAGTTATATCCTTGTGTAGAACCCTGATTGACTAAATGGGAATGTGGAAATGGCGGTGTGTGACTACTGAAGTTAGTCACAGAGAGTACTGAGGCTTCATCTTGGTCTCTTGGATTGCTTCCCGACGAGAAAGCTGGCTGCCATGTTGTAGAGACACTAAGGTAATCTCATGTAGAGACCCACATGGAAAGGAACTAAGGCCAAGTGCTAACAGCCAGTGTCAACAAGCCATCATGTGAGTGAGCACCTTGGAAGCGGACCTTCTAACTCTAGTGAACTCTTTGAATGATCCTAATCTCATGAGAGACCAATTCAGGATCAATTGCCAAGCCACCCTCACAGTCCCTACCCATAGAAACTGTAGGAAATAATAAATGTTTATTGTTTATTTCAAGCCGCTAGATTTGGGGTCATGATTTTTTTTTTTTTTTTTTTTTTTTTTTTTTTTGAGACGGCAGCTCGCTCTGTACCCCAGGCTGAGTGGCAGTGGTCCGGATCTCAGCTCACTGCAACTCCGCCTCCGGTGTTCACGCTTCTCCCTGCCTCAGCCTCCTGATAGCTGGGACTTACCAGTCGCCCGCCAGCCTCGCCCGGTTAGTTTTTTTGTTTTTTTTTTAGTAGAGCGGGGTTCACTCGTGTTGGGCAAGGATGGTCCTCGGGATCACTCCTGACCTCGTGATCCGCCCGTCTCGGCCTCCTAAAGTGCTGGGATTACAGGCTTGAGCCACTGCACCCGGCCTTGCCCCAGGAATATTTTTTTACCTATGTAACAATAAGTAAGTCATACAACCTTGTAGGAATATTACCAAAGAGAAAAAGGAGAGTGAGAATCCTAATACAATAAAATGGTTATTTCCCAGAGAGATGGTAGTGACTCAGTGGGCAGCCAGGGCTACCCGGTACTCCAATTTCCTATCTGCTTTATACACTTACCTGGTTATACATATTAGCATTAACCATCATAGAAACTAATGTCTCATAATAGATGAAAAATAGCAAATTGATTTATTCAAATTGCATTTCATGACAAAGAATAATCTGACAAAGAATAATCTGTTAGTTTAATTAAGATTCTATATTGACACTTATTTAAACATATTAAATCTCAGTCACTGTTACTCATAGAAAAATAAATATTAACTTCTTGTAGAAATTTAAACACATTTTCCCTCTGGTTAGTATAATGAAGGCAAGACTTTCTCTAGACTAATGATTGAAGATTTCTGTTATTGTTGTCTAAAAAGGACCATAATCACTGAATTTTAAATTGGCTTCTCTACTAGAAGATTGGATTTTTGCCTTGATGTAGAATATTATACAAATACAATAAAATTTTTTTTAAAAGTTTTCATGTGGTATTTTAGGCTTGTTAAATAGCATTAACTTTTTTCTTTTCTTTTTTTTTTTTTTTTTTTCTTTTATCCTTCAAATTTTCTAGTTTTGATAATTGGTTCATACTTTCTTTTAGGATCCATTCAATTTCACGTTCAAATGCTTACTCAGCAAATGATGCAGGTGGCTGTTCCACTGGTCTTGATGTGAGGCAGAGCTCTGAGAACCAGCAGATCAATGCTTGATCATGGCCCTAGCCTGAGTAGTGGTGTACCATCATGTAACTTCTTGGCACTTGATTTCCCTCATCTATCAAATAAGCGCCTTGACCAACTACATCTTAAAATTCTCCAAAATTGAGAAAGTCACTGAATTTTTAATACCCAAGTTACCCATTTTATAAACCAGTAAAACAGAAACACATACACTTGTATGTGTAAAGCAATATGTTTTTAGTCATGTTTGTGTTCTTGACACCTGGAGTTGTACTTTGCATGATAATTTCACTGCTGGAAAGATTTCAAAAAGGAAACATTATCAAGAAGGTAAAATTAATGTTTTAAAATGCTGTTAAGAAAAAGTGCATAGAAACCAGGAGTGAACCAGAGTTATAAAACAGATAATACCTTATATTTGAAAAACAATCATTTTCAAGGAATTATGATTTAAATTACAACTAAATTGTATCTTAGTTAAGGAATGTGAATAATCGAATGAGGTAATGTCTCTTCCTTATGTTCTTCCTAATTATTTGATCCTGTAATGAAAAATTTCCAAAACACTGGATTTTTACAATAAAAGTGTATTTAAATAGCTATAACATAAATATTTCTACAGCAAACACCATATGTAAATCTCAGCCAGCATTTTATTTAATGCTGCTGAAAATTTCTCTAAATCAGCAATAAAAGATTAAGTCATGACCAGTAAAATTTTACTGTTATTTATATATTTATTTATTTATTTATTTATTTATTTATTTATTTATTTTTGAGATGGAGTCTTGCTCTGTCGTCCAGGCTGGAGTGCAGTAGCACAATCTTGGTTCACTGCAAGCTCCGCCTTCCGGGTTCACGCCATTCTCCTGCCACAGCCTCCCGAGTAGCTGGGACTACAGCCACCACGCCCGGCTAATTTTCTTGGATTTTTAGTAGAGATAAGGTTTCACTGTGTTAGCCAGGATGGTCTCGATCTCCAGACCTCGTGATCTGCCCGACTCGACCTCCCCAAGTGTTGGGATCACAGGTGTGAGCCACTGCACCCAGCTGTGTCTAGTATTTAATGTAGACTGGAGCTAACATTTACCTAGGTACAATAATCCCCATGCATTGTATGCTATATTTCTTTAGATCCACACATCAAATCTATGAAGGAGCTACCATTATGCCTGTTTTTTAAACAAAGAAGGACTGGCAAAAGAAAGTAATTAACTTAGGCATTTTGACATGACAAGAAAGAGGAGCAACTGGGATTTGAACACATGTCTCTAACAAGAGTTTTCAAACTTTTTGTTAAGCTATGGAATCTTTTCCAATAGGAAAACCTTCTGTTCATATGAAAAATATAAAACAGATAAACTCCTGGATGCTCTGCTTGTGCAGCTGGTTTTGCTGCTTCACTTTTCTCTCTGTTTCTGCCTCTCTCTGCCCTGCAATACCCCTCAGTGCGTTTTGCCTTGATGCCGTCTTTTCCTAGTGTTTCTAAAATCAACAATCCTCATTTAGTGTACCAAACCATTCTCTATAAACAAGAATACTTGACAAACCAGAGTGACACATTTTTGTAAGATAACATTTGTGATGCTGTAGATACTATATAAGGTAGATATGGTGGTGGTGACGACAACGATAATAATGATAGAGTTTACTCTGTGTAAACACTGCACATTTGTTTAGTTTTGAAGTTAAATAACAAACTATGTGCAGGCCTTTACAGTTCCTAGCCAGTTTCATTGCTCTGTTCTGAAACTGAAAAGCATCAGAGTGGTTTTTTTGAGAGAGGTTCCCTGTTGTTGCCATATCACCCTACTAATTAAACATGACCTGAAGACTAATGGCCTATGATGAAGCCTGGCACAAGAGGAGAGCCCTTTCTTCTGTCTTACAGGGTTTGAGTGTGAAACATCCAAGGAGGGGTCAGCATTGGGTAAATGCAGAAATGGAGAGAGGGAAGACAGGAAACAGAAGCCGTGAATAAGCAAATCCATGAGGCAGAGAGAAAGTGAGTGAGTACAGTCAGTAGCAATGGTTGGAAAAATAAGCGGGTACAGAGAAATGGAGACAGAAGAGCTGAGTCACGTGCATGGCAAGGAGCCAAGAGCTTGTGTGAGGTCACCAGGGGGTAAGTTATGCTACTAGATCAGAGCTATTACTCAATCGTGGCTTAGTGACTATAGGGCAATTCTAGTTTTCCATGAGCCTGTCAATGAGACCTTTATATATTTTTTTTACTTTTCCACATTATATTCTTTTTTTTTTTTTTTTTTTGAGAAGAAGTTTTGCTCTTGTGGCCCAGGCTGCTGGAGTGCAATGGCGCTATCTCAGCTCACTGCAACCTCCGCCTCCTGGGTTCAAACAATTCTCCTGCCTCAACCTCCCAAGTAGTTGAGATTACAGGCATGTGCCACCACACCTAGCTAATTTTGTATTTTTAGTAGAGACAGGGTTTCTCCATGTTGGTCAGGCTGGTCTCGAACTCCTGACCTCAGGTGACCTCAGGCCCGCCTCGGCCTCCCAAAGTTCTGGGATTACAGGCGTGAGCCACTCTGCCCGGCCATTATATCCTTCTTAATAAACCTGCATTAATTGAGCCAAGGGGTCATTTCTCTATTCTTTGCACTCTGAAAGAATCTAATTAACACAATATTGAAAGAAGCTTGCACAACACCTGGAACACAGGGTGTGCTTATCAGATTTTAAAAGAGTTCCTACGAGCAAAAGCAAACCTGCAGACTAACTCTCAAATCCAAGAGTCACAGTTGGTTTGGATTTTCAGTTTGGTAGCGTTTTTCCCCTCTTGCTTTAAAGGTTTTTTTAATTCTAGGAGAAAGCCCAAATTGGATAAATTTAGGTGTGGAAATAAAACACATGTTCTCATAATTTGGGAGAGATGGATGAATCTTTTGGGATATGGGGTTTCACAAAATATTTCAAATTATTTTTTAAATATTATGGGCTTGGCAAAAACAAAATGATTTTCTAAAAGAACTTGTCTTCCTAACATTCAGATGGTCTCAAGGGAAATGTAACGTACATATTTCTGACTCATTTTACATAACTCAATATTGTTTAATAGGAATTGATTGATGTTTAAAATTCAATAAGTGTTTGAACTAAGAAGTATTTTGGATGGTAAAACTGTCTTCTGAGAAAAGGTTGAATTAGATATTTTCTTAAAAGGGTCTCAGTGCTTGGCCTCAAACTTCCCCAAATATTTTTTCTTCCTTTGTATAGCAGAAAAAAGTAATTCTGAATAATCTCCCTTTTTTCCCAGTTACAAACAAAAAGACAGCAATTTGAATTCCAGAATATTAATATATTATTGAGCAACAGGGAAGAAACCAACTGTATAATTAATTTGGGTGTAAAAAGAGAAGAGAAAAGGGGAAACAGAGAGAGAGGGAGGAGAAAGAACTACTGAGATGTTAAAGGATTATATGTTGGTGAACTAAATGACATATAATCAACAACCCAAATTTCTCTATGGAATGCATTAAGTTTCAGAGCGACCTGGAGACCTCAGCTGGTATAAAATTCTACTTTCACTCTACTCTCTTAACACCCTATTCTTTTCCCATTGTAATACTTATTAAACTTCATTGAAATTACTTCCTAATTGTCTGTCTGTCCTCTGCATTGTAAACCGTATGAGGGTACGGTTTGTGTCTGTCTTGTTCTCCACTATTCCCTGAGCCAGTATAATACCTAACAGAGTTGTTACCACCTATTCCTAGCTCAGAAGTATTTGTTGAATCAAACGTTATAACACAGTCATGTGTAGAAGTTAAAAGCACAGGCTCTGAAATCAAATTCAGTATCAGTTTTGACATCTGTTTAGTGGATATGTTAATGGCACCTACCTCCTTGAGCTGTAGGGAGAATTTTATGAGGAAATACATGTATAGCAGTAGGCATGGTGTTGGCATATTGTTGGCATACTGTTCCAAAAAATGTTGTTCATAAAAATAATAACTAGGGCTGGGCACGGTGGCTCATGCCTGTAATCCCAGCACTTTGGGAGGCCGAGGCGGGTGGCTCACCTGAGGTTGGGAATTCAAGACCAGCCTGACCAACATGGAGAAACCCCATATCTACTAAAAATACGAAATTAGCCAGATGTAGTGGTGCATGCCTGTAATCCCAGCTATTTGGGAGGCTGAGGCAGAAGAATCACTTGAATCTGGGAGGCGGAGGTTGCCGTGAGCCGAGATCGTGCCATTGCACTCCAGCCTGGGCAACAAGAGCAAAACTCTGTCACAAAAATAAAACAAAATAAAATAATGATAATAATAATAATAATGAGTATTTCCCCTTAGCAATGAATCCAAGCATTTTTCTCTCAGCAAAATATTTTACAAAATAAAATTGATTGTTTTAACACACACATTGTGATTTAGTCATGCACATTTTATCAACACAGCCTGAAACATTACAGGTAGTACTCCTAAAAATCTTTTTTAGGCCGGGCGCGGTGGCTCACACGTATAATCCCAGGACTTTGGGAGGCCAAGGCGGGTGGATCACGAAGTCAGGAGATCAAGACTATCCTGGCCAACATGGTGAAAACCCATCTCTACTAAAAATACAAAAATTAGCTGGGCGTGCTGGTGCAACTGTAGTCCGGCTACTCAGGAGGCTGAGGCAGGAGAATTGCTTGAACCTGGGAGGTGGAGCTTGCAGTTAGCCGAGATGGCGCCACTGCACTCCAGCCTGGTGACAGAGCGAGACTCCATCTCAAAAAAAAAAAAAAAAAAAAAAAAAAAAAAAAAAAAAAAAACTC
>NW_016828382.1:896440-911912 GCF_001698545.2 Rhinopithecus bieti | reverse complement strand
TAAATAAATAAAATAAAATAAAATAAAATAAATTTCTAAAACATAGAATCTGAAAAAAAAAAAATCACTGGGCCTGAAATAAACCCACTTCTTTTTAAAAATTAATTAATTTTTAAATGAGATCTTGGTCTATTGCCAAGCCTGGAGTTCAGTGGCAAGAACTTAGGTCAATGCAGCCTCTAGCTCCTGGGCTCAATCGATCCTCCCACCTCAGCCTCCCAAGTAGCTCTAAGTACAGGCACATACTATCATGCCCAGAAAATTTTTCTAATTTTTTTTTTTATAGAGATGTGGTCTCACTATGTTACCCAGACTGGCCTCAAACCCTTGGGCTCAAGCGATCCTCCTGCCTCAGCCTCCAAAAATGTTGGGATTACAAGCATAAGCCACTGTGTCCAGCCCCCAGTTTTGTCTTAATCTTAATGCAAACAGCCTATGCTTTGTTGCCTTCCTAGTGGGTGTAATGGGATTTGTAAAAAGACAGAAACCATTACACAGATGAGGTCTTTTATTTTGCTGGTAGGTTGTACACTTTGTAAGACCGGAGGTGTTGCCTGTTTTGTTCACTGTTCCGTCTTTGCCACTCAGCCCAATGCCTACCATAAAATAGTGCACAATAAATGTGTATTGAATGAATAAGTAAATACCTCTTTCTCCTTGGATGCCCCTGGGAAATAGAATGGTAGGTATCATTAATTAATCAAATGTATTGTCAGGCATTGCCTTCATAAAGATCTTCAATCAGCACACAGTACAGAGGTTTACTGCTCTAGGGGCAGGACTGACCTTGTGATGGGTGGGTCATTGAGGAATGCTGCGAGTGAGCCCCTGCATCTCACCCCCATGGCCCTTACACACACACACACACACACACATTAAAATTCTCCCGTTCACTAGTCGTTATCATCTAACTTGCATCACTTTAAAAATTGCTCTCAGTGAGTAGATGCTCATTTAAGGAAGGTAATAAGGAGAAAGTCTCTTACTGGATAGTTAGACTTAGAGGGAAGAAGAACTTGAATAAAGGGAGTTGTGGCAGCTAAAAAAACCCGAAAAAACAACCTCCTGGGGCCCAGACAAGGAAAGCCAAGGAGTATCATGCTAGAAAGTAGGTCAGAGGAGTTTATGCACCAGTGGATGTCATGAGACCTGAACCACAGCAACCGAGTTCCTCACTTGGTGGCTTCCTAGGTAAAACGCTATACCCACTTCTGCCTGATTCCAAAGCTGGGCCACGTTCGGCTCCATTATGGGACAGATGGTGGCAAACTGTTTGATGGTTCTACTCTTAGGCTCCCAATTCAGTAAGAGGAGGTACTTGTGTGCCCTGAGCATTTAACATGGTACCTGCACCAAGTAGGTGCTCAGTAAATATGTGTAGCTTGACCAAGTAAGCCATATTTTGTGTTAAGGATTTCATTCCTAATCACTTTGAGGAAAAAAAAATAGATACATGTAAGGGAACCCCCAAAATTGGCTGCTATAAAGATTACAAAGCCCTTCAGGAACAATTCTTATTTCTCATTTCCTTTGCTTTTATTTCCATTTTATAAGCCATGCTTTGTTTTATTATTTGAAAAGTAACAAACTTATTGTTAAAATTTTAAATAATTAAAACTTTTCATTTCACCACCCACCATATGCATCATATTCATCATTACTAGTTTAATAAATAGCCTTCTAAACTTTTCCATACGCGTGTAAATATTTCTCATTACAAAATGGGATCATACAATTTTATAATCTATTATTTTCACTTAACAATATATTGAAAATAATTATAATAAATATACTTTTATATCACCATTCTCAGTGGTCATATGGCATTCTTAGATGGCTATATAGCATATTTTATACTAAAAATCCCTGGTGTCTGTTTTTTTTTTTTTTTTTTTTTTTTTTTTTGCTAGTACAACTATGTTAAATATGTATCTTACTTGTTTTTAAACATCAGCAAGGCTTTATGGACAGCTGATTTTTTTTTTCTTTTTCCGAGATGGAGTCTCACTGTGTTGTCCAGGCTAGTGTGCAGTGGTGTGATCTCAGCTCATGGCAACCTCTGCTTGAAGAGTTCATGTGATTCTCCTGCCTCAGCCTCCCGAGTAGCTGGGACTACAAGCATGTGCCACCACACCCAGCTAATTTTTATATTTTTAGTAGAGACAGTGTTTCATCATGTTGGCCAGGCTGGTCTCAAACTCTTGACCTCAGGTCATCCACCCACCTTGGCCTCCCAAAGTGCAAGGATTACAGCTGAATTTAACAGAAGAGAATAACAACACAGAAAGCTTAAAACTGGATGCTGGAGCCGGTAACTCTCAGAGTCTACAGACCCAAGGCCATACACATGGGTCCCTCAAGGGCCTAAAAGCCATTTCTCACCTTAGTCATAGCCTTCTGCCCCATTGCAGAGTTCCCTCACTCTCATCCATGTTTTATTTATCTTTAGAATAGCCCTCTACCCTTTATTTTTTAGGAGAGCCTCACGGTCTATTGCTTAGCTCTGCCACCCTCATCCCTTTACCTCCATTCCCAGCCAGAAGACGTAATCCTGGCAGGATAGGAGATTTTCCATTACTTTAAGACAAACATTTGTGTCTCTTAGAGTGGCCTACCTATTTACAACCAGCTCATTGACCTCTGCCTACCTCTTTTCAGCTTACACATTTAGGCAGTGCTATGGTTTGGATGTGGTTTATTTGTTCCTGTGAAATCTCATATTAAAATATGATTCCCAGTGTGGCAATGTTGGGAGATGAAGCTTAGTGGGAGGTTTTTGAATCATGTGGGTGGACCCTCATCAATGGCTTGGTGCTGTTCTTAGGGTAGTTAGTGAGTGCTCACTCTCTTGAGATCGAACTGGTTCTCCGGGGAATAGATTAGTTCTGCAAGAATGGGTTGCTATAAAGCCAGGACAACCCTCAGGTTTGGTCCCACTGACTCATGCCTACTTCCCCTTTTACTTTCTCTGTCATGTTTTGACCCAACACAAAAACCCTCAACAGAAGCCAAGCAGATGCTGATGCCACGCTTCTCGTACAGCCTACAGAACCATGAGCTAAATAAACCTCTTTCCTTGATAAATTATCCAGCTTTAGGTCTTCCTTTCCAGTAACATCCAATGGACTAAGACATGCAGTGAAAGGGAGTTTCCTGGTACCTCTCAAATTCCTCTTCTATGCCACCAACCCCATCTGTGCTCAGTGAAGACCCTGAGCCCATCTCGGACAGGCACAGGCCATGTCACCATGACCCTATGCCACTCCTTCTGCTTGCCACACCTGAGTAACCCCCAAAAGTCATTCTCTCTTTTCAGGTCCCACGTTACCTATGAATGGGCCCCACAACAGTGTATTGGTGTCTTTCTAACTCAAGGAATGTTATAGGCCACATCTCCATTGAATGCAGAGAAATAGTTTATTCAATTCAACACATGGTTATTGACCACCAGGCGCTGAGCAAGATTGGATTGGAACAGGGTCAGGGAGTAAAAACCTCGAGGGCACAAGAGACATCAAAGCAAGGAAAACACCTGACTGAGAAGGTCTGAGAAAGGGAACACAACACTGAGCCTCTTGTGCTGCATGAAGGCAGGGACTTGTGTGTGTGTTTGCTGTTGCACTCCCAATACCTGATACAATGACTGGTACCTAATAGACATTCAGTTAATATTTTATAAATCAATGAATGAACAAGATATGACTCTTATCCTACAGAAGTGTGCATTCTAGTAAAGTAAAAACAAAGGCAGTGCTCCCATAGGGATAAGCAAAATGGGAAGAAAGGTACCAGATCCAGGCTTGAGGTGGTTTGAGAGGGCTGGGGACTGCAGAATTTGGTCTCCCCAGTTTGCCATAGGGTGTAGGAAGACTGGGAGGATGATAAATGAGAAATCAATGATTCTACCTCCTAGCCAAATGTGTTGAGCCGAGTCAAACTTTTTATTCTCAGTCAGTTTGCTGCTAGTATATATCTAAGACCTTAGCTTTTCTTCATGACTGGCCTTTAATACATCTATTTCCATTTTATTAGCTATCATGGAGTCCAAATACAAATTTTGACAAATAATTTTAGTATTAACCTTCCTTTTTATCATGGATGTAGACATTGTCCTTTCTGGTCGAATATTACAGTGAGGCAGAGAAGGAGAAGAGAAAAAAAAGCAGTGTGGGTCCTTAGGAACAACAAAACCAGAGGTAGGGAGTCTGTGGGTTTCTGAGTTACTAGGGGGACCTAATTTCTGAAAACTGCTCTGAGTACTTAAAGGGAAACCTTCCCTTCAGAGAACAAACTAGAAAGTAAAAGTAAGGTTGTCCAGTTCTTTCACCACATCTTTCTACTCTAAAATATAAATGAGAAAGCTGAGGGACAGGCTCAGTTACTACCTGTGCTTCTACTTTAGGCTGTTATAAAATAACTTGTTTTCCACCTTTAAAGTCACTTGGCTTGGAGCCTGAAAAGAAAAAAAGATTATTTTTTTTGGCTAGCCACGGTGGCTCATACCTGCAATCCCAGCACTTTGACTTGAGGTCAGGAGTTTGAGACTGGCCTGAGCAACATGGTGAAACCCTGTATCTACTAAAAATTCAAAAATTAGCTGGGAGTGGCGGCATGTGCCTGTAGTCCCAGCTACTCCAGAGGCTGAGGCAGAAGAATCTCTTGAACCTGGGAGGAGAGGTTTGCAGGAAGCCGAGATTGTACCACTGCACTCCAGTCTGGGCGACAGAGTGAGCCTTCATCTTAAAAAAAATAAATAAAATTTAAAAAAAAATTAGGAAAGAAGATTATCTCCCAAAATGAAAGCAAATGATGCTGTTGAACATCACAAGTCCTCGTTCCCAAATAAACACAGAAAATGATTTTTTAAAGAGAGATTTGCAACCACAAGGGTAGTTCTTACTCTAAAATATATTGTTAGCTCCTACAGAATCCTGCAGGAGCAATGCACAAATGGTGTGTGATACTGAGATTTGTGAAGGGCTCTCTGTATGTTGATGATATTAGTTGATGCACATGATCAGCATTGCTTAATCGGCAAATAATAGACAACAAGAACATTTAGTGACAAAATAGAATGCCGTTTGGGCTATTAATGTTTTCATTATGGAAAATTCAGGGTAATATGTAAAGCTTTGGGTAAATATGTTTATCTCTGTTAACTGTATGGATGCTTTGTGACAAAGACTTGTGAATAGAAATTAAGGCTAGTGGTGGTGATATATTATGTATAATATTGGAGAGCTATATCACAGGAACCTGAATTTCTTGGGTAACAAAACATTGAATATGGAAACTATGTATATAATTTCTCAAGTCAACAGAAGAGGTTAAAACTGATGGATCATAACATACTGAAATAGAACTGCCTGAAGAATTCATCCTGATTTATTTTTCCAGTAGAAAGGCAAAATATTCATTTATTTAATTTGCTAATGTTTTAGACTAGAATTATTCTAATTTAAACATAAGTTACTGCTGTTTCATATACCCATAAAAAAATTCTTACTGGGCATGTAACGTTCATTCTTCTCATTCTTTCAGTTCAAGCAGCAATGTTTCTAATGAAAAAATTTCAAACTAAATGTCTAACAAAATGATTTTGTGTTTCTCTTTTCACATACTGAGGTAATCATGCAGGAAAAGCAAATAAATCATTTTCTTTGGGGTGAAAGCATTCATATTTGGTAAGTGTTTTGAAAGTAAAATGAGATTTTACATAAACATTTTACATTTTTTATGGACTTATCTTTATTGGTATTCTTTTCAGGAAAGAATCATTACTAAAAGAAATATGCACATATAAAAATATGTATGACAAAGTACAGTTATGAATAATTTGTGTTAGAGAAATAAAGAAATCTTGCAGAGTATAAACTCAGAACTTAATGGAAAAAGAATATGAGAAAGAACCTAATGATAAATATGTTCCAGGAGAATAGTATTAAAGACAATAAAAAAAGTTTTGTTTTATATAAAGATAGGACTGCTACCTAGAAATACAATCCAGAAGACATAAGAAAGAGGAAACAACAAATTACTGAGAGAGAAAACATAAAACAGAAAATACGTTAGTAAATCTCTGTTTTAAAAAATGTCATCTACATCTTTTTTTTTTTTTTTGAGACTGGAGTCTCGCTCTGTCACCCAGGCTGGAGTGCAGTGGCCGGATCTCAGCTCACTGCAAGCTCCGCCTCCCAGGTTCACGCCATTCTCCTGCCTCGGCCTCCCGAGTAGCTGAGACTACAGACGCCTGCCATCTCGCCCAGCTAGTTTTTTGTATTTTTTTAGTAGAGACGGGGTTTCACCGTGTTAGCCAGAATGGTCTCGATCTCCTGACCTCGTGATCCACCCGTCTCAGCCTCCCAAAGTGCTGGGATTACAGGCTTGAGCTTAATGTGGCCCCTCTGGATGGCTGCCAAGTCAGAGTTAGACTAGAAATGTGCTTCAGAGACCTAAGATAGAAACTTTGTTTCTCATTCTTGCTCCACCCTGAAATTTTTTTTTACTACATTTAAAACATCACTTGGTAATTACTGCAGCATTTCTTATGTATGCAGGGGCAGTAGGCTCTGGTGAAATCTTATAAAACTGTTCATAACATATTTTATAGTGGATAAAAAAAGCAAATGACAAACTACCCCCACCTCCACCCCTACCTTTGGTTGCAGCTTTGTACCCTTATGGCTAGAATTATACATGAAATAGTGAAACTCTATTTTAATGTGACTGTTACTGAGAACAGGGGTAATAAATAACCACCATGAAAAATAACCAATGCCAGATTATACTTCACATTATTTTGTTGGGAGGGATCGGGTTTATATTCAGGGTATAATCTGGGCACATGTTAATATATTTTTATTGAGCATATACTCTGTGCTGGGTACTAAGCTACCCTCTATGAAGGATGCAAAGACAAATGGAACATGATTGTGTCTTTAAAGGGCTTACAATCAAGTAGGGGTTATAAAACAATACATACAGCTATAATTAAGGTCTGCCCTGACAAGCAATGCTCTGATTGTCTAATATATTCATAGCCAGCTGCTATGGTTTGACTGTGTTAATCAGTTTGTGTATTAGAAACTGAGACAAAAGTATGCATTTGGCCCCTTTCTTCTATTGCTCTCTCTTGCTCTGTTACCTTTCTGCCTTCCACAATGAATGACACAGCAAGAAGGCCCTTGAGAGATGCTGGCACTGTGATAGTGGACTTCCCAGCATTCAGGACTCTGAGAAATTCATTTTTTTATCATAAATTTTCCAATCTGTGTTATTCTATTATAGCAGCATAAAATGGAGTAAGATTTTTAAAAAATGGTATCAAGAAGTGGGGCTGTTGCTATAACAAATACCTGAAAATGTGGAAACAGTTTTGGGACTGGATAATGGGTAGAGGCAAGAAGAATTTAGAGGAGCAGGCTAGAAAATGTCTAAATTTCTGTGAGTGGAGCATTAAGGACAATTTTGGTGAGGGCTCAAAAGACAAGGGAAGTTGTAGGGAAAGTCTGGAACTTCTTAGAGATTACTTAAGTGGCCATGATCAAAATGTTGGTGGAAATATGTACAGTAAAGGCCATTCTGATAAGGTCTCAGATGAAAATGAGAGATAACTTATTGAAAGCTGGAATAAAGGTCATTTTTGTTAAAAATTGGCAAAGAACTTGACCAAATTGTGTCCATGCTCCAGGGCTTTGTGGAAGGTGGAATTTAAATGCAATGAGCTACCACATCTGGTGGAAAAAAATTTCTAAGCAAAATATTGAAGAAGCTGTGTGGCTACTTTTAACAGCATACAGTAAGATGCAAAAGGAAAACATGACTTAAAGACAGAATTTATAATTAAAAGAGATGCAGAACGAAAAGATTTTGAAAGTTTTAAGTCTGGCCATGTAGAATAAAAAAGTGTATTCAGAAGAACGAGTTGAGGGTGTGGCCAAGTGACTGTTTTCTTAGGAGATTAATACAGATAGAAGGGAGCCAGGTGCTATTCATCAAAACAATAGGAGAATGTGCCCAAAGGCATTTCAGAGCTCTTAGAGGCTGCCCCTCCTATCACAGGTCCAGCTTCTAGAAGGGCACAGTGGTTTGAGGGAACAGGCCTGGGTCAGTTTTCATGGACCCACTGCCCAGAGCCACAGTGAGTCTCTGTGGATTCTGGTGCAATGCTCCTTGGCCACCCCAGCCATGGCTCAAGTGGGTCCAGGTGCAACTCGACCTGCCACTGTGGAAGGTACAAACCATAAACCTTTTGGCATCCTTGTGGTGCTAATTCTGCAGGCAGGCGAAATGCAAAAGCTATGGGGGCATGCCTTACTTCACCTAGTTTTTTTTTTTAAGTTAGAATTATTTAATGTATACATTATGCATCTTAATGCTTAGAAGATTGGATCTGAGATGAACAACCTATTTCCAGAGCTGGTCTGGGGCATGAGCTCTGCCCAATACAGGAGTTCAATGTTGGTAAGTCACTCACTGTCTAGCTCGCTCAAAATCACCCTCCAGAAATTTGAATGAGACATGCAGACAGAGTAAATTTGTTGCTAATGTTGCTGGAGTTGAGAAGCAGAGATGGAAGGTTGCTAAGTCATGGTGATAGTGGAAAACTAGAACAAGGGGTAAGTGATGATGTGTTGCTTGAGTTGAAGGGATGAGGATGGCCAGCTGAGGCAGATAGCTAGTGCTTCTGAACCTGGAGGGTCCCAAGCATGGCTGTGTCCTGGGAAAGGTTCTTTCCTCAATTGATGTGGCTATTGAGACACTTTCTTGTTCTTTCTTTCACTTCCCCGCAGAGCTTCACAGTATATTCCTATTGATTAGGAGGTAGCCTGGGTGTGCCTGTTTTTTGCACATTGAAAAGACCCTTCCAAACACAACAAACACATAAGAGGGTTAAATGCTTAGCAGCAGGATGCTTCTTAGTCTTATAGTTTCAGCACTAGACACTCAGAGGCCACACAGATGTTTGAATGAATAGGAGAAACAGATAAAGTATAATGAGAGTCAAGAAGAGTGGAAATTATTTCTTTCTTTTTTTTCCTGTAAACGTCTGCAAAGAAGTAGAAAATCATTTCTTACTGAGAGAATCAGAGATTAGGCTTTATGACAGTGTCATCTGAGAAGAGCCTTGAAGTAAGAGGGTGCCAAGTTGGGTGTGAAGTGGGAATTGCTTCCCCCAGGCATATTCTGGAAAAATGAGACTTTTACAGTGTTTTGAAGGTATTATGTTGTCATGAAAGTTTTTTCTTTTCTTTTTTTTTTTTTTGAGACGATGTCTCGCTCTATGGCCCAGGCTGGAGTGCAGTGGCGTGATCTCGGCTCACCACAAGCTCCGCCTCCCGGGTTCAGGCCATTCTCCTGCCTCAGCCTCCTGAGAGCATGGGACTACAGGCGCCCAACCACCCGATCGCCTGGCTAACTTTTTTTTTTTTTTTTGTATTTTTAGTAAGATGGGGATTTCAACAATATTTACGCCCAGGATGGTCTCGATCTCCTGACCTCGTGATCTGCACACCTCAGCCTCCCAAAGTGTGGGGATTACAGGCGTAAGCACTGCGCCCGGTCTGTTGTCATGAAAGTTTTGAGGCTATGATAAAATACATCAGAGAGAATATTGTAAAACTAGTTTAGAGTTTTGCACTTTTGGAAAGTTTTCACTTCCCCGTAAATGGGAATAGGTATAAACACACAGGACTAGAACCATCTCCCCATTAGAATCTGCTTTGCTAATGCTTAAAAATCATGGAGGATTCTGACATGAAGCAAGAATTCCATGCAGTGGGCAATCCATAGTGGCAGGACAAGTAGAGGATGAGTAAGTTTAGCTTTGAGTAAGGCACCTTAAGGGAAAGGGTAATGGCAAATAAGGTTGAAACAGCAGACTCAGGTTTGAACTTTATTCCGTAGGTATTAATGCTGTAGGCACTTATGATTTCTAAAGGGAGGGATGTCAGCAGTGTACTTCAAGAAGATTAATCTGAAAATAATATATGAAGTGGATTTGAAGAAGGAAAAATCGTAGTTGAGGGGACCAGTTAGGAACCCAGTGCAAAAGCCTAGGTGAGAGATTATGTGTATTATCATTATAAAACTACATATACTTTTCAGTGTTAGTATTGAGTATGTGTGTGTCAGTGTCTTGCATTTATACACATCATTATTTATTTATTATAGCTCTCTCTGGTAAGCTAGTGTCACAGCAATACTACACATCTTTCTTTAATTTATAGCAATGGAAACACATATAAGATGCAGTTCCCTAACAGCTTCTTTAACAGCACATAAGGAAAAATAATAACTACTCTACATATTGTTTACTATTTTGTGTAAAGATGTTACTGGAAGCCTAATCAGCCCCAGGTTCTCTTACAAAGTAATACTTTTTGTTTTTTTCAGATGCTCTGAGAAATCTTAGATTTTAAAGAAAACCAAAAGTCATCTACCTTTGGATGTTGAATTTCACATATTAATGAGTCAATGCATAACACTGCACCATTTGGAAATTTTGAAACTCCCATTTCACCCTGTGAACCTACATGCATTACAGCAGCTTGCTTCTAACCCCGTCTGAAACCATGATCATGATGAATGGCTTTCGAGTGTTTCACTCTAAAATTATTTGAAAATGATGACCCAACAGCTTATTAATAATGACATCAAAGCTTTGCTTGCTTTCTTCTTTATTTTGTAGGGTTTCTAATTTTCCTTGGAAAATGAATCAGACCAATAATTCTCAGTCTTTTCTCTCTGAGACACAAATGATTGAGGATAATCACATTCATAATATACTCCCATGGGAACTAACTGCAACTCCCACTCAAGAAAGCCATATGATAATTCAAACCAGCTTGAGAAGCATTGTGCTAGGGGTAACCTTGAGCATGAATTAAAAATTTTAAAGCCAACTGAAGTGTGAAGTACTTTAACATTAGTTACAAATGACTTGTAGATATCCTCACAGTTAAATACATCTCAACAGTTTGCTAGTTCAGAGCTGCTAGACTTGATGCTACCACCACTAGGCCTTATTGAGGGTTGGTAAGGTCTACACACACAATACACTCCCCCACCATCCACACACATGTGCATATTCCCAGTATTAATTAGACTCTGTCTTTAGTCCATTTTGTCTTGCTATAAAAAAAATGTGGAACTGGGTTATTTATTTATTTTTATTTTTTATTTTTTTTGAGATGAAGCCTCATTCTGTCACCCAGGCTGGAGTGCAGTGGCGTGATCTTGGCTCACTGTAGCCTCCGCCTCCTACGTGCAAGCAATTCTTCTGCCTCAGCTCCTGAGTAGCTGGGATTATAGGCACCTGCCACAACACCTGGCTAATTTTTGTATTTTTAGTAAAGATGGAGTTTCACCATATTGGCTAGGCTGGTCTGAAACTCCTGACCTCAGGTGATCTTCCTGCCTCAGCCTCCCAAAGTGCTGGGATTACAGGCATGAGCCACTGTGCTTGCGGAACTGGGTAAAGAGAAATTTATTATCTCATGGCTCTGGAGGCTGGGAAGTCCAAGATCAGGGGGCTGGCTTCTGGCAAGGGCCTTCTTGCTACACCATGCCATGATGGAAGGGCAAAGAGAGAGGAAGAGGAAGAGACAAAAGGGAGCCACATTTGTTCTTTTATAAGAAACCCACTCCCTAGATAATTCTATTACTCCATTCATGCATGGCTTAATCACTTTTGAAGGTCCTGCTTTTTAATATTTTTACACTGGGGATTAAGTTTCCAACACATGCTTTCTGGTGGACACATTCGAACCAGAGCAGACTCAGTTTTTCATTCATATCTCTCTTTTCTGAACTTTGATTCTTCAAATTCTATCAAAAATTACATACAATTGCCTAGTATGTGCTCTTTGATTTTATAATACATAAATACCTTTACTCATAACACATTTTCACTTAGAAAATTAGATTGGTTATTGAGGGTTTGTTTGTTTTGATAAAACTGATTTAAGGCCAGTAGCTTTCTTAAACCATAAAGAGAAAATAAGAAATGTACAAAATAAGTTCAAAGGTAGTTAAGTGCCTTCTCTCATATAACATTTTGAGGAGAATTTCCACTCAGCTCACAAATTTATCTATTAACAGAATTCATTTTGGTAGTCCTGCCATTGACTTTTAAAAAAACAATACAAGTTGTATAATATTCTGAAGCCAGCAGAAAAAGTTCAATGGGATATCCATTTATCCTTGATTATTGATGAAATAGCGACTTTAGGATGATTTTCTGGAAATACCTGTTTATTACACTTTAGCATGTTTTCTTAGTTGGCTACATTCTTATTCATTCTGACACATGTCAAAGTGCATTTTAGGATTTCTTTTTTTTTCATTTAACAAATATTTTTTGAGTGTCTATTATGTATTCTAGTGATGGGAAATCCACAGTGAATAAAACAGACACAAATCCTAGCTCTTGTACAGCCTAATTTCTAATTGGGGGAAGACAGACTATGAACAAATAAATAAGTGAAACATATTGTGTGACAGATGGTGATAAGTTATATGGGAAAATATGCAAATAAAGAAAAGAGAGTTCTGGGATGAAAGTTTCATTTTTTAAGAATAAGGTGGTCAGAAAAGTCCTCAATGAGAAAGTGGCATTTCAGCACAGAGATGAAGGAGGTGAGGGAGCAGATCATGAGTTATCTGGGGAAAGAGCCTTCCAGGTAGGGAGAACAGCAGGTGCAAAGGCCCTGAGGTAGGTGTCTGCCTGGTATGTTCAGGGAACAAGAGGTCAGTGTGACAGTGAAAGATCAAACCAGGAGGAAAGGAGTAGGACGTGGAATTAGAAAGGTAAGAGGCCCTTTGTAGGTCATCTGAGAGTTTTACCTTTGAATGAGACGGGAAGCTATTGGAGGTTTTGAACAGAGGAATGACAAGATTTTATTGTGACTTGACCATCAGTGGATGGGATACAATGAGTTTAAGGTCACTTAAGTGATGACTTCTAGAGAGCTGGATGTTTCATGGAGGTGGGTTAAGATTTCATGATTAAATTAAGTTTGGAGGAATTTTATGGTTTTGGTATTTTTTTCTGAAAAATATTAAGGAAGGAAAGATGGAAGGAGACAGGAGGGTAGGAAGGAGGGAAGAAGGGAGAGAACAAGACAGGAAGGAAAGAAGGCGTAAAAAACAAAATGAAAGAAATCAAATATTGTCAACACATTGAGAGTAGTAACTTTCATTATAACAACATAGCCCATTCTCCTGACAAACATGGTAAATTAAAACAGTCTGGGCCGGGCGCGGTGGCTCACGCCTGTAATCCCAGAACTTTGGGAGGCTGAAGTGGGCAGATCACCTGAGGTCAGGAGTTTGAAACCAGCTTGGCCAACCTGGTGAAACCCCGTCTCTACTAAAAATGCAAAATTAGATGGGCGTGGTGGTAGGCACCGGTAATCCTAGCTACATGGGAGACTGAGGGAGGAGAATCGCGTGGACCTGGGAGGTGGAGGTTGCAGTGAGCTGAGATTGTGCCATTTCACTGTAGCCTGGGCGACAAGAGCAAAACTCTGTCTCAAAAAATAAATAAATAAATAAATAAATAAATAAATAAATAAATAAATAAAATTCTGGAGACAATATAGTGTGTTTATAGTCACAATAAATACACAATAATTCTTTGGTTTTGCTCACAGCTTTCCTTCAAGCTAGGACAAGCCCTGTTACCCTGTCAAACTGTTTACAAAGTGCACAAAAATTGCATTTGGAAACATTTTATTGGCATCCTGGGAAGTTCGATTAATTAAAATTTGTAAAGTACTTCAAGACGCTCAAGAACACAAGACTGACCTAAAAACAAGAAATTTCAGTTATTGCAAAGAAGTGCATTATTTGGGGCATCCGTTTTACTTTATATATTATCTTAACAATAATTTTTCCTGGTTACCATTTTCAATAGATACTGTCTAATAGGGAACCAGATAACCTGTTCTGAGGAGTAAAACAATAATTTTGGAAAACTTAATTATTGCATTGGTCTTTACTCAATTTGGCCCTGTTTTATTAGCAAAAAAAAAAAAAAAAAATTAATAAAAAGATCTTTAGAAGAGCAGTTCTCAAAGTGTGGTACAGGCACCCTTGTAGGGGGGTAGGGGTTCCAAGACCTTTTCAGGAGGTCTGGAAGGTCAAACTTCTAATCATAATAATACTGAGATGTGAGATGTTATTTTCCTTTTTCATTTTCATTTCTCTCATGAGTGTACAGTGGAGTTTTCCAGAAGTTATATGTGATATCTAAACAGATAGAATACAGGAGCAGATTTGAGAGTCTAGCTTCTTCTATTAAACAAGGCATTAAGGATTTGCAGATATGTGAAAACAATGCCACTCTTCTCATTATATATTTTTAAAAACATAATTATTTTCATAAAAATGTTATTTATGTTAATATGTGATGGGTTTATTATTGTTATTTTAAATAAATAACTTCTAAATATGTGAAGTGATCCTGACATCAAAAAGTCTGAGGAGCACTGCCTTAGAACATGAGTTTCAAGATAGCAGAGATAATGTGTCTGTTTGGTATATTGATGCATCCTGAATATCAAAATGGTGCCGGTAGATTAGCTAATATTGAATATTGGCTCCTTTTTTTTTTGAGACAGAGTCTTGCCCTGTCGCCCAGGCTGGAGTGCAGTGGCACAATCTCAGCTCACAGCAACCTCCACCTCCTGGGTTCAAGCGATTCTCCTGCCTCAGTCTCCCTAGTAGCTGGGATTACAAGTGCCCATCACCACACCTGGCTAATTTTTGTATTTTCAGTAGAGATGGGGTTTCACCATGTTGGCCAGGCTGGTCTTGAACTCTTACCTCAAGTGATCCACACTCCTTGGCCTTTCAAAGTGCTGGGATTACAGGTGTGAGCCACCATGCCTAGTCTGCTAATACTGGTTTCTTAAGGGCCTGTAACAAATGGCAATGTTTGAGTTTGTTGAGGTTTTCATACATTAAGATAGAATTAATTTATGCAGGCATTAGAATTATTTATGAAAATAATTCAGACTAAAGTGAAATAGTCATTTATATTTCCATTTACCACCTCTCTACATTTATAGACTTCTAATATAAAAAATTATTTGACAAGGCAGAACAATCTTCCAAAAAGAATTGAGCTCAAAGGTGCTTCATTCAACTGAGGACGTATGGATCCTAAATGAGATGTCTGGTCCCAAAGGGTTAATGCCCCAGACTCCATAATGTTAAACTGATGTGCACAAAAAAGCTCTACTTGAATACATATTACCATGAATGAACTAGAAGCACCTGACAACATGTCCAACAACTGTGAGAGACAAGAGACAGAAAGTAGGAAAATCAGGCTTGTAATCAGTAGGGAGTCCAATTAGCACATCCTTGGGGAATTAAAAGGAAATGATTTTTTAAAATACTTCTGATTTCTGATATCCTTAAAAACAAAACCAAGCATTAAGGCATTTTTTTTTTTTTTTTTTTT
>NW_016828382.1:862525-896185 GCF_001698545.2 Rhinopithecus bieti | reverse complement strand
TTTTTTTTTTAAACAGGGTCTCACTCATCGCCCAGGCTGGAATGCAGTAGCATGATCTCAGCTTCCTCTAGCCTTGACCTCCCGGGCACAAGCAATCCCCCTCCCGCAAAGCTGGGACTACAGATGCACGCTGACACGCCTGGTTAATTTTTGTATTTTTTATAGAGATGGGGTTTTGCCATGTTACCACGTTGCCAGGCTGGTCTCAAACTCCCAGACTCAAGCAGTTCTCTTGCCTTGGCTTCCCAAAGTGCTGGGATTACAGGCATGAGCCACTATGCCTGGCCTAAATGAAGTACTATTGTATTATGCAGATAGAAGCAAAGCCAAGAGATCTAAATTGACTTGCAGAGACCTCACTTAGAATGGATTATTAGTCCTATTATTTTCTTTACGACAACTTACCAACAAATCTTTATTAAGTGACTACTATGTGCCAGGCTCTCTCTGGACATTGAGGATTCAGTGGTCCCTGGCTCATGAAATTTCTATTTCAGGGGAGGAAACAGGCAGCAAATGATCAAGATAATTTCAGATACGGTAAGCGTTAAATAAAAGAATAACACAGGCCACTATGTGAGAGAGAGATTCATTGAAGGATAGAAGTTAGGAACTAAGGTAAGGATTGCTGATTTAGACCTGGTGTTGGGGAGTCTCTCACTGAAGCAGTGTCTTTCAGCTGACACCTGAAAGACAGAAAACCTGGCTGGCAGGGGCATGCCTGACTGAGAAAAAAGCAGTCACAGGCCTAAGGAGGGAATGAGCTTGGTTGTACCAGGAACAAAAAGGTGGTGGGTGAAGTCGAAGCCTAGTGCGGATAAGGGTCTTGCATGGTGCAATCAGAGGTAGGCAAAAACTAGATCATGAAATGGCTTGAAGGAGTGTGAATTTTACTGTGAGTGCAACAGAAGCCAGTGGAGAGCTTGATCTGGTCACATGACCTATTTTGCATTTTTAAAAGAACCAGTCTGGCTGCTCTGTGGAGAACAGATTGTAGAGGAACAACACCAGAAGCAAGGAGACCTGTTAGCTGCTATCTGCCTCCCTAGGGGAGGGATAGCAATGGCTTGGACTACACTGGGAGCAGCGAAGAAGTTGAGAAGTGGACAAATGTGGGATAGATTTGTTTGAAATAGAGTAAATCTGCCCTGGTGTGGTGGCTCACACCTGTAATTCAGCACTTTGGGAGGCGAAGGCCAGCAGATCACCTGAGGTCCAGAGTTCAAGACCAGCCTGGTCAACATGGTGAAACCCTACCTCTACTAAAAATACAAAAATTAGCTGAGTGTGGTGGCAGGTGCCTGTAATCCCAGCTACTCGGGAGGCTGAGGCAGGAGAGTCGCTTGAACCCAGGAGGTGAAGGTTGCAGTGAGCCGAGATCGTGCCACTGCACTTCAGCCTGGGCAACGACAGCGAAACTCCATCTCAAATAAATAAAATGAAATAAAATAAAATAAAATGGTATAAATATTGTCTGGCTCATAGGAGGAGTTTTAAAAATGGTAGTGGTTATTGCATTACTCCATTCTTAAACATGAATCTTGAAGGGATTCAGAGATTTGTTCTAGCTCACAGGACCAATACATTAAGCCAGGGCACCATACCCACTGCTACTAGGGACTGTTATGCTATCCACAAAATACTTTACCTGAGGTCTTTTTTCCTTTCAATCTTTTCTGCATGTAGCTGCCATTCTAGTCTTCCTCAAACATTGCTTTCATCATGTTTACCTTGCTGATAAGCACATTATGTGTATTCATGTGGTTACTGAGTAATTGCTATGAACTAGGCTCTATGGTTGAGGGGGGTTCACACACCTGAGATACGACTCTTGCCTCTAGGATTTTAGAATTTACCTGGGGAGACATGATTAACCCACATAAAACAACAGAGAGGGAGATAAAGAAGAGGCAGCTTAATCAACAAAGCATTCATGGAGGAAATAGGTCTTATTCTACATCTTGAATGAGAGAGAATTGTAGCAAAGAGAAAGGCAAAAAGGTGCTGGGTGAGAAAAGGAGCAGAGACATAAAATATCCAATTTTAATGGTATGGAGAGGGGATTCACTCGAGGAGAGGAGAGCATCTATCTGCTTTGAGAAGCTGGGAAACAAAGTCATAGGGTCAGGATGGTGCCTGACCATGGATGTTCTCAAAAGTTAGGCACCAAGGATTTGGACTGGATTCAGCTGGATGTAAGAAGTTATTACAGACTTGGAAGCAAGATTAAGTCTCCGGGAAGGGGAGACTTAACTGGGACCAGAGATCATTTTCCCTTATAATTTCAAAGGTACTTATCATCTTTAGGTACTTATTAGGTGTTTAGCTTGTAACTCTTTCCACTGTTCAAATATATACCCAGTATGCATGTAGCCTATATGGAGCAGGCGCAGAGTAAATGTTTGATGATGATGAAAGACATGCGGAAGAAAGGTTAATTTGGCAACATCATAGACCTGAATTGAGACAAAGAAAGCCAGGAGGTAGGAAAGTCAATGAAGAAGTTGTTCCAGAAATGTACCTGAGAAGGAAGGAATACAGAAGAGGCAGATATGGGAAAATACTCAGGAAGTATAATTAAAAGGAGCTGGGACTAATTTTAATAAAGAGTGGGTTAAAAATTAATTTAAGTTTTCAAGTCTAAAAGTTCTGGAGGACCATGTCACTCAGGTAAGATGGAGGAACTGAGAGAGGGAATTCGTTACAGGGAATAACATGGGGAATTTGGCTTTGGACAGGCATTTGCCGTGATAACAGAATATTCATTTAGAAACGGTCCAGGAAATTGGTTCGATGAGAATGAAGTGCCTATGAAGAGAGAGGACTGAAACTTGTTATAATTTCATTAACTTCAACAATATTTACAGAGGACCCAGATGTGCTAAGAACTATGAAAACATAGAATTAAAAGAAACAGGGAACTGGAAGAATATACATCTAGTAAAACAGTTACGGGAAAATGTACTTGCAAAAAAGGTATACAAAGTATAATGAGTAAGTGTCCAGTAAGGATAAAGCGCTGAGTAAGTGAATTAAGCAGCACCCATTTATCTGTTCAGATTCCTGCCAGAGTCAAAAGGTTGTGCTGAAGTAGAGTCCATGAAAGCACTGCAGATGGCTCCTCCTGCTCAAGTTCCCCTGCTCTGCGTCCTGCTACAGTGGCCACAACTGTCTGGACCCAGGGTTGGCACACAAACAAACACAATAATCTTTTAGCCAGACATAAAGGCGGCCAGCCACCAATCAGGAAAATTGTGTCCCATAAAGGCCCTTCCTATTGAACAGTGAATGACAGACATGGCCAGATCCTCTCTCTTGGAATGCTTTCAATGTTAGTCACAGAGAGTGACCACTAGAAGCATAGATAGCAGTAGAAGCTGACACTACATGAAAAAGCAGTGAACAGATGGTGATTTATGAGAATGGCAAAATTACTAGAGTGATAGGCAATGGATACTTGTTAATGAAGGGATGAGCAGGGCCCGACAGCCTGCTGCTGGATCACAAGTGCAGTTGATTCCCGGACCGAACAGCAGCTCTCTGACTGATGACAGTGTTTTCTAAAGTGTCCTTAATTGCCTTCAAGTAAATCCTCCGCATTTGCAGTGCTCAGAGGGTGTCCTAGCATTTTATACCTTTTCTAAGAGCCCAGGTAACGTAAGGGTACTCCTGTTGTTCTGGCTTTAATTTTACCTGCAGAAAAGGGTTTCTTGTGAAAGAAAGGGTCAGTACATGCGCACCTCTGTACGTGGCTACCTTCCCAGGACCGTCTAACAGTAGAGGTTAGAAACTTCAGTTTTAGCTTAGAGCAGGCCTGGAATCCCCACGCTTATACTTTTTATTTCCTCCCCCTTTTCCCATTGTGATCACAGTCTGGTTCAGTGTGCTTGTCCTTGGAGAGAGCAACAGAAGGAAGAGCCAGGGAGACTGTTCAAGGGAGCCACCAGGCTTGAGAAAGAAGAACCCCTGAAGATATTAGAAAGTGTGGGTGCCAAGAATTTGAATATCTACATCAGAGTTTCTCAATGTGCACACAGTGAACCACCAGTTTAGGATCATTTGATTTGCTAAAAGTGAAGATTACTGATCTACCTTAGACCAACTGAATAAAATATATGGGTGAGAGGCCTAGGAACCTGCATTTTTGGTAAGCATGGCAGGTGATTCCTAAAGCATTTACCCTTGAGACCTCTATGTTAAGGAAAGAAAGAGAATGTTGCAAGGAGGTGGTGCTGGCTTCTAAGTAAGTACCCAGGACTGAACGGCAGAAAGACCTGACATACCATATGTATAAATTGCTTTGGAAGTGAAAAGGAAAGAGAAAGTGTCTGAGATAAAACTGGAGTGTGGGGTGCATGGAACAAATGGTTGGATGCAGATTTGCTTTGCGAATCATGAGCCTAGATGATAACTGAGACCATGTGGATGAATAAGGTTTCTGCTAATGCCAGAATTGTCATAATCAGCATAAAAGTGCTATATAAAGCTTTCCCCTCTTCAATATTATAGTCCTTTTAAGATGTATGGAACACCAACTATAGGAAGAACATCATATTCGCAGCTGTAAGAGGAAACAAGAACTTATCATGCACTTGATGTTGCACAAAATAAATCTGTGATTTATGCTTGAGTGACCACAAAATAGCATACACATAAGTGCAAATTCATTCATTTAAGAATTCCATGTGTCTATTATGTACGAGATAAGTATCTCTTGGCTGCATAGAATGTGGCTTATCAGAAGGTGACCTAAGTTTCAAAGCAGATTGTTGTTAAGATGAAGACAGAGATTGAGAGGAGGTTTAAGACACTCTGTCTAAGTAAGGATTTAGAGTCACAGAGTTCATGGATTAGGATTTACAATCCACAGAGGGTCCATAGATTCACTCATTCAACATTGCATAAATATTTATTGAATGCCTTGTTGTGTCAGAGACTGTCTTAGGTGCTGGAAATTTAGCAGTAAATAAAACAGACCAAAACCCATGCCCTCATGGAGCTTACATTCTGGTGGGAGAGAGACAAGAAAACAAAATAGTGTATTATTGAAGGTGATGAGAGCTCTGGAGAAAAAGTAGGAAAAGAGATAGATCTGGGACAAGGGGGAAATTACAGTATCAAAGATGATCTTTTTAGGGAAGATCTCATTTTAAAAATACTTTAGAACAAAGATTTAAATGAGGTGCCAGACAGAGGGGTAGCAAGTGCGTATTCCCTGAGGAAGAAGCCTGCCTGGCATTTTCAAGGAACAGCCAGTAACCAATGTGTACCTACGGACAGTAGGATGAGAGTTCAGGGAAGTAAGAGGGTAGGGAATATCAAATAATTTAAAGCCATGTAGGATTTTTGAAAATAATTTTGCTTTTATGTCAAGTGGAATGAGGGCCACTGATGATCTGGGAGTAGAGTGACTATGATCTGACATGAAGGACACTCCACTTTTTAACGATGTGAACTTGGGCCCAGGTTTTAACCACTAAATCTGTTTCTTCATTTGTAAAAAGTATTTTATCTCATAAGGTTGTCGTGATGATTAAATAAGATGATACTATACGTGCAAAAGATTTAGCTTGTACTTAACATAGAGTAGGCACATTTTCTACCCTTCCCTGTCTTTCACTTCTCTCTTCTGCCCCTTCCACCTGGCGCTAGCAGGGGGAGACTGGAATAAACCTTGCAGAATACAGCCCGTGCAAGAGTAGAAAAGATGACAGTTAATGTAAAGCCTTGGTTAACAGACATAATAGCTCGGATTTAAATTCAGCTTTATTGGTGGTTTATGATGTGGACTAGAGAAATGGAACTGAAAGTAGAGTCTTGGAGGAGGGGAGATCCTATCAGGTACAGGCGTTGATTTTCCACCCCTCAATCCTCAAGTCTCTCCCAACGTACCTTTCTAGGTAGTTTATCAACACAGACTCCGGGTATGCTAGCATGTTTAATTGCCCCATTGTTTAATATCTTAACTCCACAAACGTTAACTGATTAATGTCTTCTAATTAATGTTTGAATGACTCTCCTCATGTCTAAACTACCAAGGGCACCTCTACTTAAAAACAGTCGTCTTTTGTTTGTGATTTCAGGGGCCATGGGTATATGCGAAGTCCCTGTTTAGAGACCTTGTGATGGGTTCAAAATATCAAGAAAGATAGCAAAACATCACAAACCTCCTACCCGAGATTAGCGCTGAAAGGGTCTGTCGCGTTTGTTTGGGCCTGGGGCTAAATTCCCAGCCCGAGTGCTGAGGCTGATAATAATCGGGGCGGCGATCAGAAAGCCCCGGTGTGGGAAATCGTCCGCCCGGTCTCCCTAAGTACCCGAAGTCGCCTCCCACTTTTGGTGACTGCTTGTTTATTTACATGCAGTCAATGATAGTAAATGGATGCGCGCCAGTATAGGCCGACCCAGAGGGTGGCGGGGCGCTCTTCGCAGCTTCTCTGTGGAGACCGGTCAGCGGGGCCGCTGGCGGCGTGGACGCTCGCGGCGTCTCCCTGGTAGCGTCCGCACAGCTCTCCGCGGTTGGGTCCCGCTCAGGGTCAGAATCCGCGGCTGCGGGGACCGCCTAGCGGCGAGACAGGGGGCGGGCCGCCGCGTGGGTCCGGCAGTCCCTCCTCCCGCCAAGGCGCCGCCCAGACCCGCTCTCCAGCCGGCCCGGCTCCCCACCCTAGACCGCCCCAGCCACCCCCTTCCTCCGCCGGCCCGCCCCGCTCCTCCCCCGCCGCCGGGCCCGGCCCCTCCTCTCCCGCCGGCGCTCGCGGCCTCCCCTCTGTCCCTCTTCCACAGCCTTCAGCGGCTCCCTCTGTACGCCCGTCTGGAAGATGATCGAGCGCGGAACGCATCGATTAGCTCTGACCCTCTGCGGGCCGACCGCCCCGAACTCATCGGTGCTGCTCCGGAGCTCGATTTTCCTAGGCGGCGGCCCGGCGGGGAGCAGCAGCGGCGGCGGCAGTGGCGGGCGACGGTGGCGGCGGCTCTTTGCGCAGTACTCCCGGCCCCCCGCCATTTCGGACTGGGAGCCGAGCGCGGCGCAGGCCACTTGAAGGCGGCGGCGGGGCCTGAGGCTCAGGGCTCCCAGGTGCGGCGAGGAGGAGGTACGAGCGGACCACCCCTCCTGGGCCCCTGCCCAGGTCCCTACCCCTTTGCCGGCGCTGCGGGCCGGCGGCGAGTGATATGAATTAGGACTGGGTCCCGGGAGGGCGGGTGCGCGGCCGGGGCGGGCGGGTGGGTCTCTGCAAGGAGGGGAGGCGCGCGGACGCGGCGGCGCGGGGAGTGAGGAATGGGCGGTGCGGGGCTGAGGAGGGTGAGGCTGGAGGCGGTCGCCGCTTGTGCTGCTTCCTGGACGGGGAACCCCTTCCTTCCTCCTCCCCGAGAGCCGCGGCTGGAGGCTGCTGGGGAGAAACTCGGGCCGGGCCGGCTGCCCCTCGGGGCGGTGGGGTGCGGTGGAGGTTACTCCCGCTGCGCCCCGGCCTCCCCTCCCCCTCTCCCCGCTCCCGCACCTCTTGCCTCCCTTCCCAGCACTCGGCTGCCTCGGTCCAGCCTTCCCTGCTGCATTTGGCATCTCTAGGACGAAGGTATAAACTTCTCCCTCGAGCGCAGGATGGACGGATAGTGGTCCTTTTCCGTGTGTAGGGGATGTGTGAGTAAGAGGCGAGGTCACGTTTTGGAAGAGCATAGGAAAGTGCTTAGAGACCACTGTTGGAGGTTATTGTGTTTGAAAAAAAATGCATCTGCCTCCGAGTTCCTGAGTGCTCCCCTCCCCCATGTATGGGCTGTGACATTGCTGTGGCCACAAAGGAGGAGGTGGAGGTAGAGATGGTGGAAGAACAGGTGGCCAACACCCTACACGTAGAACCTGTGACCTACAGTGAAAAGGAAAAAGTTAATCCCAGAAGGTCTGTTTTGCTTGGTCAAGTTAAACCCGAAGAAAACCCGCAGAGCAGAAGCAAGGCTTTTTTCTTGCTAGTTGAGTGTAGACAGCAATAGCAAAAATAGTACTTGAAGTTTAATTTACCTGTTCTTGTCCTTTCCCTTATTTCTTATGTATTACTCTCATCCCTTATTTCTTCTATAATATCCTCATTTTGCAGATGTGTTCTACATCTCACGAGTTATTACAGTACTCCAAAACAGCACTTACATGATTTTTTTACATGATTTTTTAAACTTACAGAGGAATTGTAGCAATCCACCAGCTAACCGCCTGAAATAGACTTAAACATGTGCATCTCCTTTTTTATTTTTTATTTTTTTGAGATGTAGTCTCGCTCTGTCGCCCAGGCTGGAGTGCAATGGTGTGGTCTCGGCTCACTGAAACCTCTGCCTCCAGGGTTCAAGCGATTCTCCTGCCTCAGCCTCCTGAGTAGCTGGGACTACAGGCGCACGCCACCATGCCCAGCTAATTTTTGTATTTTTAGTTGAGAAGGGGTTTCACCATGTTGGCCAGGATGGTCTCTATCTGCTCTGTTGCCCAGGCTGGAGTGCAGTGGCGCCGTTTCGGCTCACTGCCACCTTCGCCTCCTGGGTTCAAGCAATCCTCCTGATGCAGCCTCCCGAATAACTGGGATTATAGGTGTCTGCCACCATGCCCGGCTAATTTTTTGTATTTTTCATAGAGACAGGGGTTTCACCATGTTGTCCAGGCTGGTCTCGAACTCCTGACCTCGTGATCCGCTCGCCTCGGCCTCCCAAAGTGCCTTATGCATCTTCTAGCTGAAGTCTAAGCCTTCTTAAATCTTGAGCTCTATCAAAACAGAAAGGTTTTCTAAATGTTATACAATATATACGTTATGTTTACAATAGAAAGCATTTAAACACTAAGTGATAAAGGGGAAAGGTCTATTTGTAATTATCAGCTCAGAATTAACTATATAACTGGTGTCACTGAAATGACTAAGGTCCAAAATGCTGACTCCTACATGTGATAGACTACAGATATCAGATATGGTTGCTAACATTAGTTTACTTTGAGACTGTAGCCATCCACAGTATACTTGCTTTTAAGAGATGGTGGATGGTAATTCAGTTTTATGACAAATAAAAATGAATTTTCTTCCATAACAAAATTGTTGGATTTGAGTCCAGTCCACTCCTTACTAGCTTTTCTAACTCTGGGTAAGGGAGCTCCTCCCAGCCCATGATCTTCATTTGATAAGACTCCTTTGGAGCCCAGTTCTCTCTAGTAGATTTAAATGTGACTTGGTTTTAAAAATCTCATTCAAAGAATTTTTTTTTTCTGGAAACAACCACCGCATAAACAAGTAAACCAGAAGATATATGTGGCTGTGAATTCGTACGTATACACAAACTCGATAATCCAGTGTCTGTCCACAGTATTTACTAGGCTAGTAAACTTTTTGGCCTTAAGGACCCCTCTACACTCCTTTTTTTTTTTGAGAGAGAGAGAGTCTCACTCTGTCACCCAGGCCAGAATGCAGTGGCACTATCTCGGCTCACTACTACCTCCGACTCCCAGGCTCAAGCGATTCTCCCACCTCAGCCTCCCGTGTAGCCGGGATTACAGGATCCCGTCACCGGGCTAATTTTTGTGTTTTTAGATACGGAATTTCACCATGTTGGCCAGGCTGGTCTCGACCTCCTGACCTCAGGTGATCCGCCCGCCTAAGCCTGCCGAAGTGTTGGGATTACAGGCGTGAGCTGCCATCCCGGGCCTACACTCTTAGAAATTATTGAAGGGGCCGGGCAAATTGGCTCTTGCTTGTAATCCCTGAGGCAGGAGGATCGCTTGAGGCCGGGAGTTGGAGACCAGCATGCTCAACGTAGTGAGACCTTGTTATAAAGAAAAAAAAAATTGAGAATTAAAAAAATCTTTGATTTGTGTAGGATTTATTAATATTTACCATATTGGAAATTCAAACAATTTTAGAAAATGTATTAATTCATTTAAAATAGAAATAATAAGCCCATTACTTGGTAANCCATTACTTGGTAACATGAATAAAATATTTTATGAAAAATAACTGTTTTCCAAAACAAAACCAAAACTTAGAAGAGTGTATTATTTCATACTTTGGTAAATCTCTTTAATGATGTGGCTTAATAGAAGACATGGATTCTTATATCTGCATCTGCATTCAATCTATTATGATCACACATCTGGAAAACTTGTGAAAGAATGGGAGTGAAAAGGGTAAAGGACATCTTAATGTTATTATGAAAACAGTTTTGACCTCTTGCACACCAGAAAAGTCTCAGTAACCTGAGGGGTTCCTAGACCACCTTTTGAGAACTATTTTAGGCTATGCAAACTGGTTGCGGGGAGGTTGAGGCAGGCAGAGAGCTAGAGGATATATTTTAGTGTAATTCTCCTCATTCATTCCTAATTGCTTTGGCCTACATTTGAAATAAAGCATGGAGGCAAATAGGATAAGATATATGTTTGTAGTGGTTGTTAACTGACCCTAGACAAGCAGCCAGTAAGTCTAGGTAGAACAGAGTAAGGTGGGGAACTATACTGTGACTGTGTTTGACACAATTTTTCTAGCCTGTGGTGCTTTTTGAGGCAGGGCTTAGGAGTAAGGTTAGTATGTTATCGTTTGGAAAACCAAATTATTATTTTTGGTCTTCAGTAAATAGGATACGGTGTATATTTAGTGGTTTTTTTCTTTTTTCTTTTTTTGAGACGGAGTCTTGCTGTGTCGCCCAGGCTGGAGTGCAGTGGCGTGATCTTGGCTCACTGCAAGCTCTGCTCCTGAGTTCACACCATTCTCCTGCCTCAGCCTCCCGAGTAGCTGAGACTACAGGCGCCTGCCACCACGCCTGGCTGATTTTTTTGTGTTTTTAGTAGAGACGGCATTTCACTGTGTTAGCCAGGATGGTCTTGATCTCTTGACCTTGTGATCCACCCACCTCAGCCTCCCAAAGTACTGGGATTACAGGCGTGAGCCGCAACACCCGGCCTATTTAGTGTTTATCTACAATACATGCACATTCATTAATTTGGAGCTACTCATCCATAATAAATAATTGTGCATTTACTGCCGTTTTTTCCTGCATTTCTCTCCTTATTTGTAATTATGTGTTACTTGAGGGAAAGGAGATGAAATTAAACATTCATATTATTTCAAAAAATTTGAAGCAACTGACTAGAAAATATGTTTTATTTTCTGTGTGGTGCTTGTTATACAAGTTGTCAGTATTCATGCACCTGTGGGGAGACAGTGTAGGAAAAGCAAAGAGTAACAGTCATGTGGATTACTGAGACACATTCACTTGCATCTCTTAACAACTGTTTTACTAAAAACAGTGTTTATCTCTAATCTTTTTGTTTGTTTGTTTGTTTTGAGGCAGATTCTTACTCTGTCACCCAATCTGGAGTGCAGTGGCTCCATCTCAGCTAACTGCAACCTCCGCCTTCGGGGTTCAGGCGATTCTCCTTCCTCAGCCTCCTGAGTAGCTGGGACTACAGGAGAGCGCCACCACGCCTGACTAATTTTTGTATTTTTGGTAGAGATGGGGTTTCACCATATTGGCCAGGCTGGTGTTGAACTCCTGGCCTCAGGTGATCCACCTGCCTTGGTCTCCGAAAGTGCTGGGATTACAGGCATGAGCCACTGCACCTGGCTTTCTAATCTTTATCTTTTTGTGTGCAGCAGTGATACAGGATTATATATTGTGATTGATGATCACATCACCTGGACTGAATAGTTAATTTGGAGTTCTCTTAGTTTTTACCTTTATTTTTCCCAGAGATTTTTTTTTTTTTTTGAGACGGAGTCTTGCTCTGTCACCGGAATGGAGTGCAGTGGCGCGATCTCAGCTCCACTGCAACCTCCGACTCCTATTTTCCCCAGAGATATTTCACACATTAAAATGTCATCAAATATTGTTCTTCTGCCTCAGTGTTTAAATTTTTATTTCCCCATGACACAATCCAACTTTGATACTCATTCTTCCAACCCTCAGCTGATTCTTACTGTTAACACTTATCCAAGGGAGCTACTGCCACGATGCTTTAAAAGTTTTTCTGTAGCTATTGCATAGTGACTTCTAACTCTTAGAGGTGGGGGTTCACTTGGAAAACTAACAATAGGAGTGGAGATAGCTGTCAGCAACTTTTGTGAGGGTGTGTCTACAGGGTGTAGAGGACTGTTCTAGACACTTGCATGAATGAAGTCATGATCCTTTGAGAGCCTTTAGCCGCTGCAGAACAGCAGTGTGGCTGTTTAGATACAACAACTTCAATTTAAAGATAAAAGAACTATCTATGTAGCAGTTATGTATTTTTCTTAAACGTTGATGGAGGAGTTTGTAAATGAAGTACAGTTCATTAGAATACACATCTGTAGTCAACTGGAATTTTCATGATTGAATTTTGTGTAAGGTATTTTGAAATAACTTTTCGTATAAAGGTGAGTTTGTATTAAAAGGTACTGATGGAGTATTTGATAGTGTGTTAACCTCATATGTGACATGTTCTAATTTAGTCACATTTTCGTTATTTTTATTATAAGGCCTGCTGAAAAATGACTGAATATAAACTTGTGGTAGTTGGAGCTGGTGGCGTAGGCAAGAGTGCCTTGACGATACAGCTAATTCAGAATCATTTTGTGGACGAATATGATCCAACAATAGAGGTAAATCTTGTTTTAATATTATGCGTATTACTGGTGCAGGACCATTCTTTGGTACAAATAAAGGTTTCTCTGACCATTTTCATGAGTACTTATTACAAGATAATTATACTGAAAGTTACTTTAAGTTTTCTGAAATGTACCTTGGGTTTCAAGTTATATGTAACCATTAATATGAGAGCTTTCCTTTCCTTGGGAGTATGTCAAAGTCCATGATGTTCATTCTCTGTGCATTTTGACTGGAAGTATATTTCAGAGTTTTGTGAGAGGGTAGAAATTTGTGTCCTATCTGTACCTGAAAGGCAATCTTTTTAATGTAACTTTTATTTTTATGGGTTTCTTGGTATTATGACATCATATGTAAAGGTTTGATTTAATTGTATTAGTGAAATGTAATTGATTGATGGTTGATTTTTTTAAACTTCATTAGCAGTATTTTCCTATCTTCTTCTCAACATTAGAGAACCTACAACTACCTGATAAAGTTTTAAAATGAATTCTTTGCCTAAGGTGTGATTTATATAAATATACTATTACCAACTTTACCTTTGCTTTGTTGTCATTTTTAAATTTACTTAAGGAAATGCTAGAATTAAAAAAAAAAAATTCCTTGACTAAATTTAAATTATTATGTTTTGAGGATTATTTTCAGCTTTTTTTAGTTTAATGAAAATTAACCAAAGTAAAGGCCAGCAGCAGAATAAGTAAAGACCTGTAAGAGACCTTGAGAGGTCAGGTAGTAGAATTTCCTTCCATCCCAAGCAGATGAGGATTTATTTAATCTCAAAGACCTGCAGGAGGGGACATTCCCCAACTGTCCTTGTTAACCTGTTTTCAGAACATACTTATTAGCTTATTTCACACGTAATTTGAATCTTCATGTTAAATTTAACATCAGTGGAGATGGAAAATAAGCATATCATCTTGTCTTTGAAATATCCCTATATTGTCAGATTATTTCTGAGGCTTCTTTACCCTTGGTTAAGCAGTCCTAATCCTTTAGCATTTATTCTACATCTGATGTACTAGTTTAAAAAAATTGGCTCTGAAAAATTTCTAAGAACTTTCTTCAAGTCCCAAGCTGTGAAATCTAGAACAGGTCAAAGTGCCCTATTGAGGTACTGTACTGTGTAATGTCTTGAAGAAACACTTTGCACTGAGGCAAGTTCTGAGGGCATTGGTGGCCTTGGGAAGATGTTTATGCAGTTTAGAACCTGGAGAATTGATTAGATAACTAATCATAGGGAATTGTCACATATTTTTAGTACTATAAAAAAGTGAAGAAATAATGCCTATTTGCAAAGAATTGATTTAAACATAGAAACAACTTTATTTGGCTTCCAATTTTAAGAATTTACAACTGTAATTTAAGAATTACAACAGTAAAGGGGAACAGTCTAATTGAAGTAGACTGCCTATGCAGTAGTCTCTGTATATTTACTTTTGACAAGTTAATTCAATGTGTACTACAGTTTTGTTTGTTTGAGGAGGTGTGAATAGTGCACCCATTTCAATCTGTATTGCAAATTCAGGGTTACTTGGCAGACTCTACTATTTAAATCAGATGTAAAAGGAAGTTTTAATAGAATTCACTTTATGCATGAAAGTTTTCCTGGGATTTTGGAAGGTAGTTTTACTGGAAATGCTGTCCGTCTTCCCTGAAAATCTGAGAAATTCCATTACACTTTGTTTCCAATCAGAGGTCATGAATGCTATATAAGTATATATAGCATGATGTCATGAATATGATAAAGTGGGTTAGGACACCTTTTGCTAACGATTGTTAAAATGCAATATAAATCTTGAAGAAATAAAGCTAACAGTTAAGACTTTATTTGTGGGGAAGGTTGAAAAAGTTTATAAACTTAAACCCATAACTCTGATTATGATTTCTGCCAAACCAGAAGACTTGACTGTGGGAAGCGTTGATTACCTGTGAACTTTGAAACTGACGGTCCCTGACGTAGTTTAGTCACCTGGGAAAAGGTATCTGAGATTATCTCTTATCTCCCAAGTTACAATGAGTCTCTGAGGGAACTGACACATCACGTTAAATTCTTGGTGTAAACTGTAAGAGAGGCAAGAGGACTTAGTAGTTTAATAGTTGGCTGAATGGAAATGCTGACTCCATGTTATTGTAAAAAGTTAAAAATTTAGGAGGATATGGGGATTTCACTGCCGTTGTAGGTTTTGATTGGTATTCACCAATCAGTGTGGGTCAGAGAGAAAATTAGAAAGGATATGACTGCACATTTTGGAATTATTAGCAGTTTTTCTACATTTAAGATGGAAATACATTTTTTAAAAATTAGGTTGTAACTCACCTAAGGATACGTAGCTAATGAGTGGTGGGATTTGGATTTAAATTCTCTGAGACTAAGTTAAATTTCCACTGTACTCTTGTATGACTTTTTAAAACTGAGAATCAGGTGTTTTTCAAGTTAAGAAAGTATTTACTGATGGAGACTAATTCAGATTTGTCAGTATACCAAAATTTGAACTTAGCCTACTATCTAATGGCAACTTAGTGGCAGAGATATGATGTAAAATCATTCAGGCATGACACATAGATGGAGTACGTTTGTATTTGAGGCTGTCTTACTATGAAAACCCTGAAATTTTTTTTCTAAGATAAAATTTGGTGGAAGAGGAAAAGTCTCATTTTAAAAAAATGTAGGTAGTTACAGAGATCAGAATGATTAGTTGATCACTTACCAAGTATATATTAAGTATCTACTGTATATAATATGCTAGTGAGAATAAATATAGCAAGATGTATTTTTTCCCAGGCTCTAATTGTTTGACATCTGCATGCTTTTATTGTGGCGCTTATAATTCAGTTCAAGTATTACGCGCTTCTTTGATGGAACAGTTTCCTATTCAGTAAGGAACACCAGATTAATAATTGTATTGGTTTGTTTCATCTTTAGTGTTCTGAGCTGTATTTATTTACCACGGTTTATCAGTTTTCAGTTTCTTTTGTTTTTCCATGTTCATTATAGAATTCATTTTACCTACGAATGAAGTATGTAGATTATAGAGAGAAAATTTGTAAAATTAAACCGACACTGAAGAGTGGTATAAGAGAGCCTTATGTGATTTGTAAGCTGTTATTCTTCTGAGTTTATACATACATCTGTAGTAATCAGTGAGGGATGGTTGGGTGACTGCCCTCCAGGGGACATTTGGCAACATCTGGAGACATTTTTGGTTGCCACAACTTGGGGAGAGAGGACTGCTACTGGCATGTATTGAGTAGATGCTATTACTTTTAATGGCAAAGCTCCAATTACCTTTGCACCAACCTAGTATTAAACTTCCTGCAGTGCACAGGAAAGCCCCCACAACAGAGTTATCTGACCCCAAACCTCAATAGTGTTAAGGTCCAAACCCTGCTATGTTAACCTATAGCTTTAAACATCCTTTAAATTGTCAAATTCATGCATAACAAAGATTTTCAAGCATAACAAAGATTTAAACCTTACCTTTTGTAAATTAATAATATGTTAGCTTACTCCAGTGTTCTATTAAAACATTCTGTTTTTAAAATCAGAGACACACAGCAATTTTATGTCACTTGTCTTCAAGGCTGTGAAGCTCTCCCCACTTTTGTGAGTGCCCTCTACTGGTCAAATTCTTTGCTTTATAACAAGTAACAATGAAATCCTAAGTTTGGGTGGCCTATGGGTGTCATCAATTTATAAATATATCTGTTTTATTTAAAAGTCTTATTTTATATGATTGATTTAAAAAACTTAAAGTATCAGTTGTACTTTCTGCTAATATTAATGTAAAGATTACCATGTGTATTAGTTAGGTACTGTATTTAGGTCAAATTAAGAATAAGTATTTATTTAGACCTGAATATAAAACTTTACTGGTCATGGTTTTTTACACCTCGGGTTTTATAAATCCAAAGCTTTAAAAACATACAAATGAAAGTTGGTAATGGAAATAAGTGAAATGAAAAAATGATTTTATGGTTTGGAATCTCCTAAGATTCTGGTTTTAATAATACAGCTAATTCCTTAATCCCAGAAATGTTCTTCACTGCCACTTTGTACCATGCAGTCTTCTTATGGGTTAGGCATACACTGAGGCCTAAAACAGACCAGATTCCTGCCTCCATGGAGCTTATTAGTTTTAGGTATCTCTAGATTTCTTATAATACCTATTACAATGCCTCACATCAGTTCATTCATGTGGGTTCCACATAGTAGTCAGTACATGGCAAATTCAAGTTTTACTTTTGGGAACTTCATGGATTTTTTTCCTCAGATATCTTCTATCCACAGTTGGTTGAATTCATAGATGCGGTACCTGTGGATATGGATGACCAACTTTATTTTGAAGAGCAATGTTTCTAGGCAGTCATGCTAATTATATATGACTTAATTTAGAGGCTTTATGCTTAAGAAGAGCATTACATTTCTTGCGTCTCTTAACCATTATTATTTCATAATGTGTAGGTTATGGAACAGTTAAATTATTGGGATCTTACCATACAAATTAGTAGAAATAAGCCAGGTGTGGTGGCTCATGCCTGTAATCTTAGCACTTTGGGAGGCTGAGGCGGGCAGATCATGAGGTCAGGAGTTCGAGACTAGCCTGCCAACATGGTGAAACCCTGTCTCTACTAAAAATACAAAAAGTAGTTGGGTGTGGTGGCGCATGCCTGTAATCCCAGCTACCCAGGAGACTGAGACAGGAGAATGGTTGGAACCCAGGAGGTGGAGGCTGTAGTGAGCTGAGATCACGCCACTGCACTCCAGCCTGGAAAACAGTGCGAGACCCCATCTCCACAAAAAAAAAAGTAGAAATAGTGAAAATAAAATATTTGAAAGAATTAAGGAGGGACACAGTAACTACCTTAGATACTTTTTTTTTCAATGTTTTATTTTGAAAAAATTTCCAACCTATAGAAAAGTAGTAAAAAAATAGTATAGCGAATAGCTGTTACTCTTAAACTAGATTCACTAACATTTTGCCATAGTTGCTTTCTCTAGATCTGTTCATCTGTGTATATAGGTATACACTTATGTGAATGTGTATTCTTTATTTTTGCTGAACTATTTAAGATTAAGTTGCACATGTTGTGACCCTTCACCACTAAACTTGGTATAACTTCTAAGACAGGGGTCTGCAAACTATGGGCTGCTTGCTGGCCAAATCCTACCTGCTGTCTTTTTTTTTTTTTTTGAGACAGAGCCTCACTGTGTCGCCCAGGCTGGAGTGCAGTGGCGCAGTCTCGGCTCACTGCAACCTCTGACTCCTGGGTTCAAGCAATTCCCCTGCCTCAGCCTCCCAAGTAGCTGGGACTATGGGTGCCCACCACCATGCCTGGCCAATTTTTGTATTTTTAGTAGAGATGGGGTTTCACTGTGTTGGCCAGGCTGGTTTCGAACTCCTGACCTCATGATCCTCCCGCCTTGGCCTCCCAAAGTGCCAGATTACAGGCATAAGCCACCACTCCTGGCCTCTTGCTGTCTTTTTTTATACAATTTTATTGGAGCGTAGCCATGCATGTGTGTTTACATATTGTGTATGGCTGCTTTCACACTGCAGTGGCACAGTTGAGTAGTTGCAGCCAAAGTGACCAAAAGCCTGAAGTATTTACTATCTTTAGATCTTTATAGACTTTTTACTTTTACAGAAAAAGTTGGCTGACCTTATTCCAACAACAGGAATATTTCCTTGTATAACTACAGTATTTCCTTGTATAGCTACAATATAATGATGAAGTTTAGGAAATTCAACATTGTTACAATACTTTGTCTCATATATGGTCTGTATTAAAATTTTGTGAGTTGTTCTAAGAATGTCCTTTTAGCAGTTACTTATTTTTTTTCTGATTCAGGATCAAAAATTAGTTGTCCTATCTCCGTCTGTTTTTTTTTTTTTTTTGAGATGGAGTCTCGCTCTGTCGCCCAGGCTGGAGTGCAGTGGCCGGATCCCAGCTCACTGCACGCTCTGCCTCCCGGGTTTATGCCATTCTCCTGCCTCAGCCTCCCGAGTAGCTGGGACTACAGGCGTCCGCCACCTCGCCCGGCTAGTTTTTTGTATTTTTTTTAGTAGAGACGGGGGTTTCACCATGTTAACCAGGATGGTCTCGATCTCCTGACCTCGTGATCTGCCCGTCTCGGCCTCCCATCCGTCTGTTTTAATCTAGAACCATTTCTCAGCTTTTGTCTTTTATGACAATGATACTTTACAAAGAATTCAGGTCAGTTGTTTTGTAGAGTGTCCTCTAGTTTAGGTTTGTCTGATTATTTCCTCTTGGTCAGATTTAGGTTAAACAATTTGGGCAGGAATGCTCCGTAGTGATGTCGTGTCCTCCGCCTTGTATCACAACAGGAGGCACGTGATGGTGGTTTGTCCCATTATTGATAACATTGATTTTTTGGTTAAGGTGATATCCATCAGATTTCTGTCTGCAAAGTTGCCTTTAATTGCTTTGTAATTAATAAGTACTCTGTGGGGAGATACTTGGAGACTGTAAATGCCCTGTTGTCCAATATATTTGTATCCAGTAGGATTTAGCATCCACTCATTATTACTACCTTAATGGTTGCAAAATGGTAATCTTCTAACTCTGTCATCACTTCTTGATTAATTAATTGGCATCTGCCATTAAAAAGGGCTCTCTCTTTTCTCTTCTCTTCCCTTATTTATTTGTTTGGTTTGTTTTATTTGTATCAGTATGGATTCGTGAACTCTTTAATTTAATGTGTTGAAGTCTGTTATTGTAATTACTGATTTTGTTGCTCAAATTTGTTTTGATATGGCCAATGGAATCCCTTTTAAGCTGGCTTCTGTATGCTTTTAACATGTCCCCTTCAGTTTTTTAGTTTCTTCATAACTTTCTGGCACTGTGTGTTCCAGCTTCACCTTGTTCTTTTCCTGTCCCCACCCTGGATTCAGCCATTTGTCTAAGGATCCCTAGTTCCTTTTAGTGGGGAATGGTGTTTAGAAATCAAGATCTGGGTCTTAGGTGCATTTATATAATGTGTTTATATAGTGACAATGGGGTGTCACTGCTCCTAGACCCTTTTCAAGGCACAGAGCTCAGAAATGCATGTTTTTAAGAAATCAAGAGTTAACTGTTCTTCACGTTCTTTCTCCCACAGTGAGAACCATGGCTCTACCTTGTTTCTCCTTGTGTAAATTTTAATGCTAAATTATACACTTGTGAAATAAAAATGATAATGTCGTTCTTAAATTATGGATCTTGTAGTATTATCTAAGTAACATAGATTGAGTAACTTAACTTTAGGTTTCCTTATTTGTGGAATTTGGAGTAAGTATTTTTCTCCCTTGAGAAAAGTGAGACTCCTTTCTCATTATCAGAGTATTCTCAAACCATTAAGGCAAACATTTGGGCAAAAATTAAGCTATTTGGCTGCATAAAAATTAAGTTATCTTTAACAAAGAAGACAAATGAAAACCTAGAAAATCATTTGGTTCATGTAACAGGAAGCTCTCTTATATATGAATTAGAAAAAAACAAACACACAAATAGAAAAAAAGGGATGGGGTACTAAAATATAAATAGCTTGTCTACCAAAAAAAGAAATAAAATAAATAACATAAACATATAAAAAGACACTTACTTCATGAATATGATGCAAATTCAAACAATAAATAACATTTCTGTACTTTCATATTGGCTAAGGTTAAAATGATAACTGCTAGGAAGGGTATGGAGAAATGTGCACCTTGCACTGTACTGGGAGTATAGACCCTCAGACTTTATGGAGGTCAGTCTGGAAATATGTTTCAAAATGTAAACTACATATCCTTTGATCAGGTAATTCAGCTTCTTGGAATTTATCCAAAGATTTAATTGGATAAATGTTTAAGATGTATATATAAGAATGTTTATTGCAGTGTTGTTCATGATTTTAAAAAAATGGAAATAATCTTCATGTCTACCGATAGAGAATAGGTGAATAAATTATGGTATCTCCGTACATATAAGTAACATAGTTGTTGGAAAGATTAGGTAGATTTAAATATACTGACATTCAAGAATGTCCATTATTTAAGTGAAGCTGGGTCACAGCACCTTGTGTTGAGAATGATTTCATCTAAAAACAAAATTACTCCCTCATTCTTTGTGGTGTTTTAGTTTTTTAAAATAAGCTTATACTCTTGGGGCTGGGGGAAAAGTAAATATTCATTTTGCAGAGAGAAAAGTTTCAGATACCATTAGATTATTTCATGCTTCTTTTTCAAGCCTCAATAAATTAGATAATTCATACGTAGTCTTGCATTAAGGAAATTGCTACTAAGGGTAAATAAATAATATCTGAGAGGTATATAATATAAAATATGAACATTATATTGGCAGCTGTAATTATTAAGATTGGATCCATGGTCATTCCAGCCTTTCATTCTTACCTAGACGTCAAGTGATCACTTGTGGGCGAATGCCACGTGATTTCAACAGGTCACATATGTATGCTCATTATATCCTTATTTTCAAAATTTGTCATATAAATTTTCCTTGAGTTCATTCAGATTTTTGAACTAGTTTTTTCTCTTGGAAGTAGTACACATTTAATTCTCTCTAGTACTAAACTAATGTTCACCATTCTTATAATTTTAAGTATCCAGCATTTGGTAAAGAAGTCTTTGTTTTCTTTATCCTTATTTTTAGTGAATGTCCAGTTTCTAATTGAAAATTCTGCCATGAAAATAATCTCTTTAACATCTTCACTCCCTAATCAAAACAGAAATCCTTCATAACCTTCAGTTTTAGCTCTCCTTCCCTTTGATTTGTCCAGCTCCATTATATTTATTTTGAAATATGTTGACCAGTTTTGCAAAATTATTATTATTATTATTTTATTTTGAGACGGAGTCTCGCTCTGTCGCCCAGGCTGGAGTGCAGTGGCTGGATCTCAGCTCATTGCAAGCTCCGCCTCCCGGGTTTATGCCATTCTCCTGCCTCAGCCTCCGGAGTAGCTGGGACTACAGGCGCCCGCCACCTCGCCCGGCTAGTTTTTTGTGTTTTTTAGTAGAGACGGGGTTTCACCGTGTTAACCAGGATGGTCTCGATCTCCTGACCTGGTGATCCGCCCGTCTCGGCCTCCCAGAGTGCTGGGATTACAGGCTTGAGCCACTGCGCCCGGCCTGCCCAATGATTTTGTAAGGACAAGATACTGTTTCTGAACAGTTCCCAGTAGCCAGTGGCCTGCCCATACTTTTTGTGTCTGCGTGTAGTATATAAAATAATGCAGTTAACTTTTTATAGCACTTTTCATTTTATAAAGAGATTTTCATGGTCTTTAATACTAATCTATGTATAAAATCCTTTATGCAATTTTTTACCTACTTTCACAGCTGAAGGAGCAATAGCTTAGAGAAGATGTGAGATAAAGTAGCTTGCCCAAGCCCATAGCACAAATAAGTGAAGTTCTTTGGCTGTCCATATATTGAAGACTCCCAAGTCTGTCTCTAGCCTGGACTTCTGTCATGAGCACCAGACATGTATGTATATCAAGCTGCCTGCAGGTCATACCCACCAGGACAACCCGTGAGTATAGGGAATTCAACATGCCCAGTATCACTCATCTTTTCAACTTCGCTCTCCCCTTTGTACTCATCCCCTGTCAGTAAACTCTGTTATTTAAAAAAAATTGAAATGTATTCACATAGCATACAATTCACCCTTTTCAAGTGTATATGGTTTTTAGTATATTCACACGGGTTGTGCAGTCATTACTACTAATTCCAGAATGTTACAATCACCCCAAAAGAAGTCCCACATCCATTAGCAGTCACTACCCAATCCCTTCTCCCACCAGCCTCTAAAAACCACTAATTTTTCTGCCTCTGTGTGTTTGCCTACTCTGATTATTTCATATAAAGAGAATCATACAGTACATGGCCTTTTGTGTCTGGCTTCGTCCACATAGGATGATGTTTTCAGGTTTCATCTATGTTTTTGCTTTTTGATCATTCCTTTTTCTGGTTGAATAATACTCTGTTATATGGATATACCTTATTTTGTTTATCTATTCATTTGATGGGCATTTGAGTGATTTTCTCTTTTTGGCTATTTTGAATAATGCCACTATAAACATTTATGTATACGTTTTTGTGTGACCGTATATTTTCAGTTCTCTCAGGTGTATATCTAAGGTGGAATTGCTGGGTTATATGGTAGCTCTGTCTTTGACTTTTTGAGGAACTGCCAAGTTGTTTTCCACAGTGACTGTACTACTTACATTCCTACCAACAATTTTACCTAAGTATTTCTCCAATCTATTTAATCTCCTCGATCCATACTGCTGTTGCTGCCTTAGTTCAAGTTTTGTCATTTCTTGTAATAATTCCTAGATCATCTCCCAGTCTCTGCTCCCCTCCTTCCCTCCCCCCTTCTTCTCTCTAGTTCCTCCCATTTTTAACATTTATAGAAGTCAAAAGTCTAGTCCAGAAAGCAGAAACCACACTAGATATTTCAGCATGGAGAACTAATTAGGTGTTGGAAGACTGAAAGGCAAAAAAACACTGAAGTAACACAGTAACATCAAGAATGGCCACTACTCCTAAGATTCAGGGAATGCTAGGAAGATTTGGGGGTTATCAGAACTGGAATCTCAGAGGAGGGGCCCGTTGTCGCTGAGGCTTAATCCCTGCCTTTGGGTGCTACTGGTGCATCTGAGTGGGTACGATGAGGCAGTGTCTGGGAAGGGCCAAAAAATTTTGTCCCTTTCTATAATTTGTCATAAAAATGCTAATAGTGAATCTGATCCCCCTTCCTATTTTAAAAACCTTTTGGTGATTTTGTGTAGGATAAAGTTTAAAACTCCTTGATATACGCGAAAACTGGCCTCTGCTTGATTGTCCAGTTTCACTTCTTGGTGCTTATTCTAAGGCCTCTTAAGCCAGGGATCCCCAAACCGCCGGCTGCGGACTGGTACCCACCTGTGGCCTGTGAGGAACTGGGCTGCACAGCCGAAAGGAGGGGTGAGCATTACTTGCCTTAGCTCCTGTCAGTTTGGTGGCATTAGAGTCTCACAGGAGCATGAACCCTGTTGTGAACTGCCCGTGCAAGAAACTAGGTTGCATACTCATTAGCGAATCTAATGCCTGATAGTCTGAGGTGAGACAGTTTCATCCCGAAAACACCCCGACTCTGTCCCTGGAAAAATTGTCTTCCACGAAACCGGTCCCTGGTGCCAGAAAAGTTGGGGACCGCTGTTCTAAGCTAAAGTTATATGGAGCTCCTTGGTTCTGTGTCCTCAACATGTTGTTCTATGTATTTTACTTTCTCTTTGCTCGTTTCTGCTTGGAATGTCCCTCCCCTCCCGCCTTTCTTAATTCATACAAGTTGATCTCTCCTGTGTGCCACCATTGTGGCCACCATCTTGCATATGGTGTTACATTCATTTTATTTTAATTATTTATTTATGTTCATGTCTCTTCCACTCACCTTAGTTGCTTGAGGTGAGAAACTATATAATGTGTGACACAGAATGTGACACCTGGATTTTCAATAAGTGTTTCTATGATACAAGGGAGACTGATGTGGGTAGGTGGGAATGAACTCATCAACCTCTGTTTACATACCCTAAATTCCGTTTCTTCCCTGTTATAATTCTGACTGTCTACAACAGTCTTTGATGGCTTATAAACTAAAAGTGTGGAACACATCATTCTATAATGGATTTAAATAACCTTTCAGAAGAGTAACGTAAAGTACTTGAGCATTAGTTGAGTAAAAGTTTCTCATCTTTTGCTACAGGTGTTATTAAGCAGTATGTGAAAAGTTCTTACAATACTTAATACAACAAGAAAACTTACAATTGCAAAAGGAAATCACCAAGTAATACATTATTGACATTTTCAGCAGTTCTAGTCATACTGAGAAGAGCATCTCATGGAATTGGCAGCATGAAGGTGGAGATTAAATGGGATGATGTTTGTAATATGCTTATGACAGTATCTGGCATATAAGTAAGGGCTCAGTAAATGTTGACTGCTGTAATTGCTATTAATAGTAATATGATTACCTTTAGTAAAAGTTGTTAGTTTCTTTAGGTTTTTCATTTACTACAATATAGTAAACAAAATCTATACTTGGAATGTATATATTGTTTTGTTTTGATACATGGAATATGTCTTTCGGTGTCAGGGTCACTGCCTGAGTTGGAAAACCCATACTCAAGTTGAGTATGTTAAAAGGTGAACACACTGAATAATTTTATTATTAATTATAATAGAAAAATGACAAACTTGATGTTCTGGTTAATGAGGTTATTGTATCTTGAATGAGTTAGCTTTTAAATTCCTCAAAATAAAGGCATTTAGTAAACCAGGAAACAGTTCATTAATATGCAAATCAGTGTAAAAGAAGATTAAAATTCCACTTGGGAAAGGACACACGTTGGCAATAAATATGAAGATAAGAAAAAGAAACCTATATAACATTATTACTCCTCAAAGAAATTGGTATGAAAGCAATAAAATCTGTAGCTTTTCAAACCAACAGAAATTTAAAGTAAAATACAAAATCCATTTTAAGTAATGATAAAATGAGTGCACTCTTAGTGCTTTATAGAAAAGTGGTATAATGAACTTCATGTGTGTACCAGCCAGCTCTGTCGTATCTTAACATTTAGCTACATTTGGTTTAGCTCTTTTTTTCCAAGATAGAAAAGTTAATATCGTTGAAGACTCCTACATTCTTTTCCCTGGTCTTACTCTCTTCCCTCCCATAAGTGTATTAAAATCTCTGTGTGTATTGTTTTGATTGTATTTTTACATAAAACTTTACATGTTATATACAATTTAATTGAAGTTAAGATTTATTAAATTATTCTTAATATATGTTGTAATTTAAAATTAACAGCTTCATTGTCTTGGTAAAATTTATAGTATCTTAAACCTATGCTTGTTTTCCTAAGATAAGAGAACATTGCGACATAGATTTTAAAACAAATTGTTGAAAGATTAAAAAATCCACCGTTGCAAACTATTACATTGAAAGTGGGGCATTTGTTTTGAGCATTCATTTCAAATATGTAGTATCTTCAGAATATTTGAGAAGGATTTGTATTATATAATTGAAAAATCTGTTAAATTGTGTTTATGTTAACTGTTTAATTGTAATAAAAATTTCCATTTATTTTTTAGTATCTACATATATTTACATTGAATGGATTCATTCACTTATTTAAGAGGCAGTACTGATTACCTATAGTGTTCAAGACTGTTAGGTAGAGGGTGTGTAGTGATGAGTAGAACAGGCGTTGAGTCCTACCATCATGGAGTTTAAAGCCTAGTAGGGGATATAGACTTATACAATTTCACGAGTAAATACGTAATTACAAATTATAATACATGCTATGAAGGAAACATAGGAGGTACCAGGGAAGGAGGAATGCTTTGCATTTTTATTTTTAAGACTGAAGAGTGCTATTGGAGGACTTTGAGCAAGTGAATGACATGATCTAACCTTCATTCATTCATTCATTTATTCCTGGCTCAAGCGATCCTCCCACCTGAGACCTCCCAAGTAGCTGGGACTACAAGTATGCACCACCACACCTGACTAATTTTTTTTGTATTTTTTTGTATTTTTGATGGGATTTTACCATGTTGGCCAGGCTGGTCTTGAACTCCTGACCTCAGGTGATCCACCCGCCTTGGCCTCCCAGAGTGTTAGGATTATAGGCATGAGCCATGGTGCCTGGCCCTAACCTACATTTATAAACTACCATGGTGCCTGGCCCTAACCTACATTTATAAACTATCGTGGTACCTGGCCCTAACCTACATTTATAAACTATCACTTGCTGCTATGTGGAGAATATATTGTAAGATTAACAGCAGGGATACCTGCTTGGAGGCAATTGCTGCAGATTGCCTGAGACAAAATAGTTATGGACTAGGGGGATGGTGGTGGTAGGTGGTTGGTTGTAGGATATATTTTGAAGATAGGTAAATGGTGCAAGATTGTGGGTCAGTTTTAAATGCTTAGGTAAATTTTCTTTGTAAGACATTTTAGGATGCCATGTTAAGAATTGCTTTATAACTGTCATTTAATAAAAAAAAACATATTTTCTTAGCATAATTTCCCATAGCGGCATTACTGTGTCAAAGGCTATGAACATTTGAATGACTTTAGATAAATACTGTAGTTTGCGTTCCAAGAATATTGTGCTTATATATTATATCACCAGAAATGTCTGAATTCTGTCTACAATTCAGTCTTGCCAGTATAGTACATTTCATTTAGAAAATTTTTTTATTACTCACATAGATGGAAAAAATAATATTTTAGCTGGGAGTGAGGGGACTATGGGGAATAACTTTCCTTCATTTAATATTTTATTGTGAGTTATTTAAGTTACTTTATTTTATCCTAGTTTCCTAAGGCTACAAATTAGTAACTTTGGTAACTTATGTACACCTAATTTAAAAGTTTACTTTTTTGAAAGGCTGGAAATACTAATTAAAAACGTAATACCTTCATCCTTGTCTTTGCTCCATTATTAGTTTCATTATAGAATCTCCATGTTTTAAAATCATTTGGGTTTTCATAACCAGTACTTCCTCAGAGTGGTAAATTTAAAAATATATATAAAGAGAATAAATAATATGTGTTGAGAATACTTCAGATATGTGAAGAGTTATTAACTTACAGGAGGACTTGGCAAACTGTTCTATAAAGGGCCATATGGGTCTTTGTCACATAGTCTTGGGTTTTGTTTTGTTTTTTTAAACAGCTATTTATTCCTAGCTAGTGGGCAATACAAAAACAGTGGGCAAGGTTTGACCTGTGGGCAGTAGCTTGCTGAACCCTTATTTAGACTCTGATTTTTTTGAAAGCGTCTACATTGATGCATAGTTTTTTTCTCCCTCCAAGTACAGTTGACCCTTGAACAACATGCGTTTGAATGACATGGGTCCACTTATACAGTTTTTTTCCCAAACAAATGCAGATATGGAGGGCTGACTTTTCATATACCTAGATGTTCCTGGGCCAGCTGTAGGACTGGAGGCTGGGGGGTCTTGGAATCAGTGCCCTGTGTATACCAGGGGATGACTATTTCTTATGGCCTGACCTGAAGTTGGAACAGAATCTTTATTAATATATAATTTTTGTTGCATTCGTTTTCTCTTTATATTTATCAGTTCTTTTAGATCATATTTCATTTAACACTTTTTCTTCTCTAGTTTTTACCAAGTTGCACTGAAAATAGCTCAGTGACTAATTGCACTTCTAAGAATAAGTACCCTAGTTAAAATTAACTCTAAAATACTGAGTTTTTAACCTAAACCTTTTATTTCTAATCAACAGTATTGTTTATGAGTAGTTTGTAGATTACTTTGAAACTGAATGTGTCTCAGAACATTGCTATCAATATTTTTAAGGTCTGGTAGGGAAAAGATAATAGGAATGAGATATATCAGTGAATAGGGGACAGCTTTCCCAGTTTCTCGGTCCCACTGGTTTAATCACCATGGAAGCATCTTATGAAATATGTGCATAAACTGCTAATATCCCACATTACAGGTTGACTATTCTTTATCTGAAATTCTTAGGACCCAGAAGTATTTTTGGATTTTGGTGTTTCAGAGTAGGGATACTTGGCCTACCTTGGTAAGTAAAGAATGTGAGGTGACAGGCTGGGCGCGATGGTTCACGCTGCGAATCCCAGCACTTTGGGAGGCCGAGGCGGATAACCTGAGGTCAGTTCAAGACCAGCCTGGCCAACATGGTGAAACCTCATCTGTACTAAAAATACAAAAATTAGCTGGCCACAGTGGCACGTGCCTGTCGTCCCAGCTACTTGGGAGGCTGAGGCAGGAGAATTGCTTGAACCCGGAGGCGGAGGTTGCAGTGAGCCGAGATCGTGTCACCGTACTCCAGCCTAGACAACAGAGCAAGACTCCATCTCAAAAAAAAAAAAAAAAAAAAAAAAAAGAATGTAAGGTGGCAGCAATAGGTAGGAAAAGTCTTTGCTCAGCTTTACATGCTCTGTAGCCATGCCTGGGTAATGGGTTGACGCTAAGACTCTGTACTTTGCTCCCACCTCCTCCTTTTTCATTACTCTTTAGAATGAACAAAAAACAACAACAGAAAAAGGATACATTAATACTATAGCCCACATGTGGAACATGCCAGGCTGGAGTGCAGGTTTTTAATTTATGATCTGTAAGAGTTCTTTCAAGTATTTAATTAAGAGAATAGGCTAAAATAAGTAAATGTCAACTGAATGCTGAAATCTCGACTAAAGAGCCTCTTATTTAGAAAATAAATAGCCATCCTTTTTTTCTGACTGGTGAGATAATTAATTTTTATTGTAGACAGTTTGGAAAATACCATATGCTTTAAAAGATAAGCACAAAATTGTAGTCTAATATGGTAGGTTTTCACACTTTAAAAAATTGAAAACCAAAGAAAAACACATTTAACATAGCATCTAGTACAAAGAAAAGAGATAAGCAAGAGATAAATGTCTTTTTTTTTTTTTTTTTGATGGAGTTTCGCTCTTATTGCCCAGGCTGGAGTGCAATGGCACAATCTCAGCTCACTGCAACCTCCACCTCCCGGGTTCGAGTGATTCTCCTGCCTCAGCCTCCCGAGTAGTTGGGATTACAGGCATGCACCACCAGGCCCGGCTAATTTTGTATATTTAGTAGAGATGGGGTTTCTCCATGTTGGTCAGACTGGTCTCGAACTCCCGACCTCAGGTGATCTGCCCACCTTGGCCTCCAAAAGTGCTGGGATTACAAGTGTGAGCCATTGCACCTGGCCAAGATACATGTCTTTTAAATTATCTCCATCAAAGACATAACCTTTATAATATTTTGATGTATATATTAACCAGTTTTTAAACACATAATACATTTGTATAAATACGTATTATTGTGATCATGCTGCACTTACATCTTTATGTTCTCCTTATACTGTAAACATTTTGAAATACTTTACTAACAACATTTGTAATGACCATTCTTTCTTTCTCTTTTTCTCCCTCTGATAGAATGGTCTACAGAGTAATTCATGAACTAAAGATACTTTAGAGGCTGGGCACAGTGGCTCATGCCAGTAATCCCAGCACTTTGGGAGGCCAAGGTGTGTGGATCATGAGGTCAGGAGTTAGAGACCAGCCTGAACAACATGGTGAAACCCCGTTTCTACTTAAAAAAAATACAGAAATTAGCTGGACATGGTGGCATGTGCCTAGAATCCCAGCTACTCAAGAGGCTGAGGCAGGAGAATTGCTTGAACCCAGGAGGCAGAGGTTGTAGTGAGCCGAGATCGCGCCTCTGCACTCCAGCCTGGGCAACAGAGCGAGACTCCATCTCAGAACAACAACAACAACAACAACAACAACAACAAAAGATACATTAATACTATAGCCCACATGTGGAACATTAAGAAAATAATTGTTTTTATGTTTATGCTTTATACCTGTTGTTAGCCCTACCTCTTATTTCATGGCTTCACATTGTAACATCCCTTTACCATATTTTTTGAGGACTGTTTTGGCAGAATGTGTGAAATCTTAGGCAGAAGTATTAGCCAAAAGTCGGAAGAAAATCAGATTTTTATTTCAAGATTCTGTTAAAGTTACCCACTCCCTTCTTTTACTCAATCTTATAGTTACAGTTCTCTCTTTCTCTTTTTAGAAAAGAAAAAAAGAGGTCCCTCAGGATTTGCAGATGAAACAGTATTGCTCTTTAGAGATATGCATCTGGCTGTTAGATTCGTTTTTCCAGTTTTCAGAGGTGGATGAGGGCATTAGAATCTTGAGTGCTGACCGTTTCCTTATGTATGCCTTTGACAATAAATAAAACAGATGCATGACAATTATTTATAAGTTGATTGATTTTTCTTGTCATTTAAATCATCTTCAATAATAGAGTTGGTAGAGCTATCCCCTTTTTGAAATTATTTTCTTTTGTCAATAACTTTTTGTTACCAATATGTACACTGGCATTGTTGACTCTCCATATAATACCTTAAAAACATTTTTTCTTGTGGTAAGATATACGTAACATAAAATTTACTATGGTCGTTTTTTTTTGTTTGTTTTGTTTTTTTGAGACGGAGTCTCGCTCTGTTGCCAGGCTGGAGTGCAGTAGAGCGATCTCTTACACTGCAGCCTCCACCTCCCGGGTTCAAGTAATTCCCTTGCCTCAGCCTCCTGAGTAGCTGGGACCACAGGCACATGCCACCATGCCAGGCCTATTTTTTGTATTTTAGTAGAGACAGGGTTTCACCATGTTGGCCAGGATGGTCTTGATCTCCTGACCTCGTGATCCGCCCGCCTCGGCCTCCCAAAGGGTTGGGATTGCAAGTGTGAGCCACTGCGCCCGGCCCATGGTAGTTATTTTTAAGTGTTCAATTCAGTGACCTTAAGTGTGTTCATAATGTTGTGCAACCATCACCATATTGTCTAACCATTAGCACCATCTGTTTTGAGAACTTTTTTTATCATCCCAAACTAGAATTCTGTACCTGTTAAATAGTCCCCAGTAATCCTCCCTCCTCCAGTCCCTGGTAATCTCTAGTCTACTTTTCATCTTTTTGAATTTGCCTGTTTTAGGTTCCTCATATAAGTGGAATTATGTGGTATTTGTCCTTTTGTGTCTGACTTATTTCATTTAGCGTAATGTTTTTAAGGTTCATCTGTGTTGTAGCATGTACATACAGGTTGAAGCATCCGTTACCCAAAATGCTTGTGACCAGAAGTGGTTTGGATTTCAGATTTTTTTTTTTTTGTTTGATTTTGGAATATTTGTAGATACTTAACTGGTTCAGCATCCCTAATCCAAAAATCCAAAATCAGATGGAGCTCAGTGGCTCATGCTTGTAGTCCCACCATTTTGGGTGGCCAAGGCAGGAGGATCGCTTGAGCCCAGGAGTTCAGCACCAGCCTGAGCAACATAAGACCCTATATAGCTCTCCAAAAAAAAAAAGATGAAAGAAAAAAAAAATCCAAAATCAAATGCTCCAGTGAGTATTTCCTTTTAGCATCATGTCAGGCTCTAAAAGTTACAGATTTTGGAGAATTTTGGATTTCAGATTTTTGGATTAACCTGCATTAATGCTCAACCTATATGAAATGTTATTCCTTTTTATGGCTGACTAATGTTCCACTGTATGTATATACTACATTTTGTTTATCTATTCATCCGTTAACAGACACATAAGTTATTTCTACATTTTGTGTATTATAAATAGTGCTGCTGCGAGCATCGGTGTACAGATATCTGTTTGAGTCCCTGTTTTCAGTTCTGTTGGTTATATACCTAGGAATGGAATTACTGATCATATGGTAATTCTGTGTTTGACTTTTTGAGGAACTACCACTGTTTTCCACAATGGCATCACCATTTTACATTCCCACCAGCAATGCACAAAGATTTCAGTGTCTGTATCCTTGCTAATACTTATTTTCCATTTTTTGAGTGTTTTTGTTTTGTTTTTTAATAATAGCCAATCCTAATGGGTATGTGGTAGCATCTCATGGTTTTGATTTTATTTTCCTGGTGATTGATGATGTTGAGCAGTTTTCAGGTGCTTAGTGGCCATTTGTCCATCATCTTTGGAGCATTGTCTTTTCAAGTCCTATGCCCGTTTTTAAATTGGATTTTTTGTTGTTGTTGAGTTGTGTATAACACCTTTTTTAAAGTAAAAGGTGCACTGTAATAATCCAGACTGTGTTTCTCCCTTCTCAGGATTCCTACAGGAAGCAAGTAGTAATTGATGGAGAAACCTGTCTCTTGGATATTCTCGACACAGCAGGTCAAGAGGAGTACAGTGCAATGAGGGACCAATACATGAGGACTGGGGAGGGCTTTCTTTGTGTATTTGCCATAAATAATACTAAATCATTTGAAGATATTCACCATTATAGGTGGGTTTAAATTGAATATAACAAGTTGACATTAAGGAGTAATTATAGTTTTTATTTATTGAGTCTTTGCTAATGCCATGCATATAATATCTAATAAAAATATTAAAATAATTTTGTGAGGTAGGTAATATCCCTGCTTTATAAATGAAGTTCCTGGGGGATTAGAGCAGTGGAGTAGCTTACTCCAGACGGCATCAGTAGTGGTATGCTGGGATTCAAACCTAGGCCTGTTTGACTCCACAACCTTCTGTACTCTTGACTCTTCTACACTGGAAAAGCAAGACTTTAAACTTTTTAGATACATCATTAAAAAGGAAAACCAGGGGGAGGGGGGAGGGATTGCATTGGGAGTTATACCTCATGTAAATGACGAGTTGATGGGTGCTGACGAGTTGATGGGTGCAGCACACCAACATGGCACAGGTATACATATGTAACAAACCTGCACATTATGCACATGTACCCTAGAACTTAAAGTATAATAATAATAAAAAATAAATTTTAAAAAAAAGATTGTAGGGTAGGAAGGAATATTTTAAGCCTGCACACAAAGGAAGAAACCACAAAGAAAATGTTAAATTATTTGATCATATAGTGATTACCACTTTTATTCATCAAAAAATCATAAAATAAAATAAAATAACAAATTAGAAAATAGTAGGAAAAAAATGTAATTATCCTTATATAAAAATCACTCTTGTAAGTCCATATTAGCAAGACAATAGAAATATGGACAAAGGATAATGGAAAAGTAATTTACAAAAGAGTAAGTTCAGATGGACATCAGGCATATGAAGTATTCAACCACATTTATAATTATGGAAATACGCTTTATAACAAAAACAAGAAACTTTCTTTGGTATTTCATGTTGGCAAAAATTAATGAATATATGTATATTCATCCCCAGAACTGGCTAAGGCTAATTTGGCAGACACAAAACACATGTGCTTCCATGCGTCCATCCTTCATTGAGGTTAAGCATCACTAATTTATCTTAGCATTCTTTACTGCCATATTCAGATGTGGTCTTGCGGTCATTCTCAAAAAGGAGTACCAGGTCAACACTGCTATTTAACCAATGATGGTACTCTAGATGAAATCTAATTGCCCTTCCCAGGGTTTGAAGAAAGTGGAGCTGTTCTATCTGGTTAGTCCTTGACAGTCTGATTCAATAATATGATCT